>NW_009259967.1:147757-152125 GCF_000687185.1 Egretta garzetta | reverse complement strand
GCCTGCGCCGCTCGGCGCCCGAGCCCGCAAAAATGGGCCCGGTTCCCCTCAAAGGCCGTAACGATCGCCGCGGAGCCTGCCGCTACAAATCGATGGCTTCTTTTCCATACAAATGCCTGCTTATGCCTTTATGTTCTCCATCTGTTTGTAGCTAACACCTGCCATTCAATAAATCGATTTGGCCATTTAATGTAACAGCTTCCCGGGACATTTTTTCATGCCAGATGCCACAGCAGCTCCAAACCTCCACCCCGGCCCAGCCGCCCAGCCCGGGGCTTTGCCTCGGCAGAAACCCTCTGCCCGGGGCACGGAGCAGAGCTGAAAAGTAAAGGAAACATTAAAAAGTGATTTTTTAAGTCTGACTTTTTAATTTTCTTTATTTTTTCAACACTAACCCCACCGACCTCACCTCCTTCAGCATTGCTGCGGTTTCTAAAACACCTGGGGAGCGACGACCCACAGCCCAGGGGCAGGTGCACCCGTGGCGCTGGGATTCCTGTGGGTCACAAGCATTGGGGCAGCTTGTGATGGTTCTGGTTCCCTTTTGCTTTATTCACCAACAACTACGTTGCGTGTCTTGAGGGATTTGGTGTTTTAAGGACACAAAGGCGCTCTGCGACCTGCGTGGTTCGTCACCCTGTGGCACAGGGCAAGGCTGCCTCGGGCCGCCCTTACAGGGATCTTGTGGGACGAGGGGCTCCATCCTTCTACTTGCTTGTGGGGAAGTCAGCGCTCCCTAAGGGGCCACCTTGCTGGGCATCAGGGGCTGAGCCCCCCCGGTCTCTGAGCTGCAGCAATGCTGCAGGCCCCGGCAGCGAGAGCAAAGCCAGGAGGGTGCTCGCTCGTGCGCCGCTTTGCCCCACGCTGGGGCAAACCTCGGGTTTTCCTCTGGCTACCCCACAACACACTCTAAGCTGAGCTGAGGGAGAAAGGTGGATCTCGCTAGGTGTCATCGCGCGGGCCTCAGGGGAGGGAAAACAGCATTGCTGGGGATAGGAGAAAGCTGTGCAAGCAACATAGCACGGGGAAGTTAGGAGGCAGTTTCCTCATGGAGGAAGGGAGCAGCACCGGGCTGGCCAAGTTCCTCCGGAGGAGGCAATTTCGGTACCGCTGGGATTTTGTCCGACTGTGTTTGTCGTATAATTTATTGTGCTGGGAGTGCCTAGAGCCTTTGAGAGGTGCCTTTGAAAGGTGCCTTTATTGCTTTAAATCTGAATAAATACATAAAATGAAACATGTAATACAAAAACCTAGTTATAGATATGTACGTATTTTGGCTATGTGGGTCTGTTTCTTTCTTAATTCTGTGCAGGCCACGGACACCATTTGCAAATGCACCTGGCTGTAAAAGCCTAATGTCCTCTGAAAGCCGGCAAGAAACTCATGCAGTCATTTGGCACTTCTACCTGAGATAGCTGGACAAAATGGGGATTTCTTGTAAAAAAGCACCCCTGGAAGCTATGGCTGGAACTGAGAGTAGGTACCTGGGAGATGACCAAATCTTTCTCATTTTTTTGAACCTCAGAGTTGTGGGTGAGATTGGCAGGGGAGAGTTGAAGAAGATGGAGATGGCTCACCTGGAACAGAAGTTCCCACATTTTTTCATATGCAAGTCATGTGTGGGCCAGCGTTCATGGACGGGACGCTGGCCCGAAGCAGCATCACAAAGCAAGTACAGGCTGGCTTCCTAAAGGGGGAAGAATTCCCTTTGCAGGCTCCATAGTAAATGTCCCATGGGCCAGGCTTTGGGAACTCCTGCCTCAGAAGGTCTGTGCCTTCAAACAGATGGCTGGGCAGCCCTTGGCTACTTAGAATATGTTTGGGGCTATATTATATAGCACTGAGTAAAGAGATCTGTCACAGGCAACCAGTAAAAGGCAGTTTTAACCCTTCCCCCAGGGAGTGGCGTGGATCCACGCTCCGCCTGTGTGACCGGTCCCTCCTCTCCTGTACAGAGCCCACGGGATGTTTGGTAGGGGGCCCAGCATTGTGGTGCTCACTTCAAACAGCGGGAGGAAGAAGCTTCAGACCTCTGGCATGTGACATCTGGCAGAGCAAATCCTGGAGCCAAGACATGTACGGTGGTGGCCGCACCTGGGTTCTCACTGAGTTCTGCTTCTCTCACTCTCCTGGTAGCCTGGTGTTGGCAGAAGCTGTCCAATGCCCAAGACTGAATTTCTGGAGAGATGCGGAGGCCAGTGCTGGCAGGACTCAGTGCGACTCAGTGGAGTTGCACCTGCTTGTGCACCAGGATAAGCTGCAGCAAGGCAGTCTTAACTTCTCAAAGCTGCCCATTGCTAAAAGTTAAAGGTATTCAAAATGCAGCTGGCCACTTAGGTAAGAAAATCCGCTTTAAAATCCCTTCACTGGAGGTAAAACTTGCTAATGACTGAAGAGAAAGAAAGACCATCCTGACTTTTTATCCGTCGCATTTATATTTATTTCTAGTAAAAAAGATTTTAACCAAGAGCAGCTGCTTCCACAGCCCATCAAAAGCAATCCTGGATTGTCCAGATGGAGTCACTCAAGACAGAGACATGAGCGAGGGCTGCCACCGGCTCCAGGATTTCTGGGTTTGTCCTATTTTAGGAAGATCTCACATCCTACAAACACTGCTTATGGGAAATGATTGGATGCAGAAATCCTAGTGGGGGCCCATGAGGCAGCCTCATGTGGAGATGTGGCAATGTGGCACGCTGACATTTTGCCATAACGTGGTGATGATTTTATGCTAGCACCAGCCCTCCAAAGGAAAGTAAATATGTGACATATTGTTCAGGGAAACAAAACAAACCAGACAATGAGGTCCTGTGCCCAGTGACTGATGAAGCCTCTGCAGGCCCATGCAAAACCTCTTTTCCTTTGTGATCTGGGGATGCTGGGAAAACGAGTGCATCGGGGTATCCAATACCCATCCCTGGCCCATCCAACCCTCCTCGCTTTTTGTCTTTGTGTGCGGCCGTGCAGGGAGCAAACACAGAGCACCCGCTGTGTTTCTATTGTTTCTCCTGTCTAATGGCCCTACTTAGCCATGGAGGAGCAGGATGGATTTGTGCCTTGCGCACATTGTTCTTGGGGTTCAAAAGAATACTTAAACTAGAGCAGTAGTTAGTATGACAATAGAATAGAAATGAACATTCACTCCAGTGGCTGTGGATGGCACAGGGGCTTAGATAATGGGACAAGGGAGACAAAAATTAATGAATCTGTCTGTCTGTCGACCCATCAGCATAAATATCTTGTCAGTCATATGTGACAGCAGATCTAGTTGGCTGGTAAGAGCTATGCTAGCCCGGGCTCCCAGCTGTATTCTTTAAATCAGAAGTTTCATCAGGTAATTTAGCAGACTGAAGAAAGCTGGTACTTGACCACATAACGAGCCCCAAATGGATGAGCAATAAACACGTCATCCATGAGCACTGAACGATGCGCTGAGGGCACAGGCACTGACTCCTTTCTCCAGCTCTGTGCCTGTGGGCAGCCATGGGGGTGCCCCATCCCAGCCTACACCGGAGCCTTTCTTGAGCTGAGTGACTGTGGGGACTCCTAACGCCCTTAGGTAGGGCTGTGCTGCCACCCTTAGCTGGCAGGGAGGGATCAAGAAGTCTCCTGTCCCTGGGTGCCCTTTGTCAGAGGCTGCTTAAGGAGGGCAACAACTGAAGTCTCCCCAGGTGACCAGATCACCTGTGGGAGGGCAGACAGCAGCCTCCATCCCATCCTGGAGGGGATGTAGCTGTCCCAACAGAAGGATTAGGCAGTTGGGTAAGGCTGCCACGCTGTTTTGTTCAAAAGCCTGGGGGGAGGCATGGGGCCATTCTGTGTGGTTCTTCCTGTACGTACATATACAACCCCAGGGTGGGAAACCCTGCTTCTCAGAGCCTAGGATGGGATTTGTCTCACCTTACTTTAGCCGTGAGATAGGTATATAGGCTATGTTAATTATCTACATTTCCTCTTGAGTCAACACTGAGAGATGGGACCGTCCTGGGAGGGCAATCTGTGCTAGACAGGATGAATCATCATCTGCAGAAACCCTTCTCTCTCCATTGGCTCCAGAGGAACCTGCATGGCTAGATCAGGTGAGATCCCTAATTTTTAGAAAGCCAAAGCGTGGTGAGATTCATCCCTTCCTTAGTGCCTGAGCAGAGCAGGGACAATCTGGTTTGCCCTAATGCACAGCTCTGTGGCAGAGCTGGGAGCAAAGGGTGGTGTCTCGGAGCATTAACCGCTGGCCAGCGCTTGGGATGTCTGGCTGAGATTAGGATTGGGGGTGTCCCAGTTCTGGCAAGAGCACAATCCTTATAACAAAACTGGCAGAACTAGCTACAAGGAAATACAGCATCTTTGCTTGCATTTTGGCACTCTTTC
>NW_009259967.1:126419-147707 GCF_000687185.1 Egretta garzetta | reverse complement strand
AGACACCTGAGTAAAAGGCATCGCTACAAACCAGAGTGGGTGCAAGCTGGGATATCTGGATTAGGCCAGGGATCTGTACCACAATCATGATGCTGAATGGATTAATTGGTAAAATCAGGTTGTGCGCTGGTAATTCAGTTTTGAGCACCCTTTCAGCTTTTGGGGGAAGGAAAGTCTAATGCACGATTCTGTTTTAGGCCCATTCCTAACAAATTCTGGAGCATTTCAGCAAAGGTGGAGGAAGGAATGTTTCAAATGACAGATACAACAACTAACGAACCCTTTGTAGGTTACAAAGCATTTCCATCTTATTCTTTATACATTCAGAATGCTCCAAAACAGAAATTGTGACAAATCAATAGTCTGAGTTCTATTAATTCATTAGGGGATCTCATAGTTAACCCTTGAATAATCAGCTTAAAAGCAGAAGGCAGATTTACTGGCATACGGTTTTACATGGACATTTTGCTGGTCAAATGCCAAGATATATAACAATTTAGATGTCCAGCATGTTTATTATCTAGGATCTAGCAGAGGCTTTAGCCTTCGGTCTTGAAACGTACACAGCGGCAGCTCAAGTCTTTGGAGAATATCACCCAAACTGGGATGCTTTAGCTCATTGTACTGGGAAATGTTTTATTCTGTTCACAATGAATTGTCCAGCGAAGGCACTTTACACAACATATTGTACAACCGCTTATTTTGGTGCCTGCTTGTTTTCCCATTTAAAAGTTTTGGCCACATTTTCACGTTGTGTTTCATTTCATGGTTGCTGCAGCCCCCCTGGGGATGAGCGCTGCTTCTTGTCTCATTTTAGAAACAATTCACAGCTGATTAATTCCTGCTAACTCTTCACATTGATGAAAACAGTAAGCATTCATTTGCAAGGGCCAATTCCAGCTTTAAAGTATTCCTAGATGTAGCTTCTTTTATTTGAGATTTTTGGCAAGGCCTTTACGAGCCTTTTTCCTGGTTGTTTCCTATTCCTTCTCCCATCAGACATGGTGTCAGGAGTTGGAACGGGACGGTAGTCTATGTTCCATTGCCTTCAGTTACAACCACCATGATATCTGCTTTTTCTCAGACCAAGTGTAGATGACAGGGCAGAAAAATCACCAGGGCCAGCTTCCCCTCAGTTAGCTCTCCAGCAGGGACTGCCACCAGTAGAGCTCTAGCAGGGAAGCAGTGGCAGAAGGTGCTGGAGTTAAAAGCCTGGCAGGGATATGACTGCTACTGCAAGTTAGGCTTGCCACGTCCTGCCTGCTCTTCTTGCTTGGAGGGGACCCAGGTCACTGGTGTGCTCAGGGCAGGTGGCACAGGAGCCATATCATCCCACAAAATGTCCTCTCTGATGGACCTGTTTCAAAGTACCTCTTCATCCTGCAAACTGTGGGGAAATGGTTAAAGATAGGAAATATATCCACCTGCTACTGTACTTCTGAGGTTCTCATGAGGCTCTTAAGGAAGGTGGCATCACTACACTCACTGGAGGCAAGGCCGCCCTGCCAGGGAGCTCTTCCTAAACCCAGATGCAGATGTTCCTCGTGATGGAAGATACTGCACTGACCTGAGCTCTGTTGTTAGCCAGCACTATAGCAGCCTAAGAGCGGTGAGTTGAAGAGAGACAAGCCATGTGACAGGAGAGAAGTCTATCCTGGGTCTGTTGCTGGCACGGATTCACTTGGAGTTTGCAGCTGAGGTCAGAGATTGTGGGGTGTGCTGGGTGTTTAAGGGGAGACTAAGCACTGGATGGGTAAGGTGACATTGCCTGTAAAGATCTCAGCACAAGGAGTGAAGGAAAGCTGAAAAAGGATATAAGAATAGAGGAAAAGGAGAAAAAGCATGGAGGTACTTTCTTTGTATGATGTAAAGAAGGAGGTGGGACAGAGAGCAGGGGACTGGGTCTAAAGAGGTGCCCAGGAAGCCTGCTACAGCACACAGACCCACGGTATCCCAGACATGGGTGTATCTGCTCTTCTGAAGGCAACAGTTTGGGAAAAAAACAACCGACAACTGCGTGCCTCTGCTGTGCGTTGCTTGACATCAGTTGTCAGAATAGGTTCTTAGCTCTGCCTCCTGTTTCTCTTCTTATTTACCAGATAGGTACATTGGTGAAATCAGTCTCGATCTTAAAATTGCTATTCACATTACATTGAACTGTGCAGTCATTCAGAGGCAGCCAGCGAGGGTGATTAGAAGATTCATAGAAATTACCATACCCTGAGTGACTGCAGCCTGGATGAGGAAATACCAACAAAAGCCGCTGTACAAGTACAATACTTAAAGAACAGGACCCTTCTTAGCAAAACAGCAAGGGTCACAGTATGGTTGAGGTTTGTGGTGTATCAACACCAAAGTGGTTTCAGTTCACTCCAAAAATAACGGAGATTGATCATTTTGGTTGCTTAGAAATCCGCTGAAGAGTCTGTGTTGTATTCCTGTGGATTCCAAAGCACCTCTAACAACAGACTCAGTACTGCCATGGTTTTTGTAGCACTTTGTGTAAAGCTCAGCTAGCCTGGAAATACGTCTGCCCACAATCCTATCAGATAGTGTTAAACCAATGGAAGTGGCCACCAAATTCTGGGTCAGTGGGTCACAGTTCTGACCAGGTTCCTGTGATGTCCGAAACTCATTCTTCCTGAATTCAGTGCTGCTGGGAGATTCTGGACACGCAGCTTTACAGGCTGATACTTTTTCTTACTCATGGATCCACTGCAGCACGAGCTAATGTTCCTTCATGCCAACGTGGAGGGGTAGCCAGTAGTGTTAGACAGTTTGTACGATGCCCATCAGAAAAGAAGCTTGCAGGCTTTGCATGTGGATCGATATCCACTGGCAGTGAGGCAGAAACCATACAATTCATTGCATGCGAGATGGGTAGTACGTATAGATGGCAGTGACTCTTTGTCACTAACATGTTGGGTGGTGACCTGGAGAGAAGCCACAAGTCACAACCAGTTCCCTGAGCTGGCAGGCCCTGCTGGTGGTTTTGCCAGATGCTGCTGAGTTGCTGATTTCCAGCAGTGGTTAGGCTTGGGTGTTGTACTCCAGAAAGCCTCAGGGCTGGATGAAATGTGGAGCTCTCAGCTGATGACAGATGAAGGTGAATTTACATTGCTTTGACCTAAAGGTTAGTAAGTCATGGAAGTCATTGCTGTGTGTTAGAAGTCTTTGAAATTTGGAGTGCAAAGTTTGTATCCATACCTGGTAAAGTCATGTAGGGATGATCAGAAGGTACCTGACTCTCTGCCTTTCCAGGGTTGTTGTCTCTGTCCTGTCCAAATGCAGTATAATAGGAACACTTCCCTTGGCTGAGCTCAGGGCAGTGTTCCCCATCAGGATTTGCCCTGGTAGATCCTATTACTTCCCTCTCCTTCATCAAGGTGAGATCTTAATGTGTTTGGGGCACCGGACTGCCATTGCCTGCCATTGGGACATCTGCAGAGGTAGGGCATTTGGGCACTAGGGAACAGAGCAGCACCAAGCAGGGTGTAAGCCTAATTCAAACATGCAAATCAGGATCAATGTTTTGCATTGATTGGGGGTGTGTGTGTTGAGGTTTGGAAGAAGTTTTCCATAGGGACCTAGCTGTCCAGAGGCTGTGTGTAAGCACTGAAAGCTGGCGTGTGGTGAAGGAAGCTATTTCTGTGGAGATGAGATAACGGCTGACCATTTGTGCCAGCTCTTTATGAGGAAAGCAGCTCACAAATCAGAGAAAAACAAAGTATGAAAACTCTGGGAGCAATGACTGCTTCACTGTGGTCATTTCCCTGGAAATCGGGTGTGTGGGCACGTGGGAGCATGCGTGCTAGTGTTCAGATAAGATTTCTTGACTGGACCTATTGCGAACGTGTGCGTTCTTTCCCCCCAAACCACAGGGTTGCTTTAATAAGTTGTCAGAGGTTCACAGATATGTGACGATTTCTGTGGAGTTTGGTTGTGAGCTTGCTGGTAACACCTAACGCTGAGTGTCCGTCTGCTCTCGGTGATGTCTCACTCCAAACTCATACAGACATTGATGCCATGTGCATATCCATGCTGAAAACTCACTGCTCTTCCAGGACGTTACTGGATACTGCATGGTTATAAAAGTCTTTCCCTTGCTCTGTGCATGGGCAGGGCCTGAATCCCAGGTGACATTTGATGGCCCTATGTTATGCGGAAGATGGTCGCTTCTGCCCTCCGAATCTGTGAAGCCCTCGATAGACCAAGCTTTTTTGTGCTTGCTGTTTTTTCACACCTCCCTTTGTGAACGGGAAGGTGGAATGTCAGAAGGCTTTTAGGACAGGAATTGGGGATCAAACTCAACTGCCTGCAATTTGGATCTGCAATATTGTCATCGCTGGAGCTCTGCACAGGGCTCTTATCCCTCCACCTATAGGAAAGGGACAGGAAAGGGCTGCAGGGTGCTTGAGGACACAGAGTGGTGGCTCAGTCCTCATCTACCAGCAGGTGGGTGAGGGACCCGTGAGAACAAACCCAAAGACAAGGCTTGAACAATGCCGTTAGTGGCCTTATATATATATAAGGCCACTAATTGCATTGTGCTATCACTCCAAGTACCTTGGACTGATAGGATGACAAGAAGAGACTGGTCAATTAGCTCAGTGGCATATTTTCTAAGTAGTCAGTAAATGAATGTTTAACCGGAATTATATCTTTATTGCTTCTGTCCATCCAGACACTAAAAAATGAAGGAAACCACTGGAATAAACAAGAACCGCCCATTTCTTTGGTGCGTTGCCACCCACACATCTTTACACCCACGTGCAGTCATAGGCTATTAATCTTTACAGCAAGTTCCCTTTCACTCCTCACCTACAAGCCCTCTCACTCATTCCATCAATCTGATTTCTTTGAATCCCTCTCGTGGCATGATACAGCTATGTTAATAATAGCTGTAGCTATAGAGAGCTGATATTACCTTGAGATTATGGATGTGTTCTTCTCATCTGGTGAGCCCAAGGCAGAGTCAAACTGGAACGCGACTTAGAGGAACTGAAAGTGGGCTTGTATGCACTCATTTATCGTAAACGAGAAGATTGCTGAAAAAAGGTGGATCATCTGTGAGTCAACACCTTTACCTGTGGTCCTGGTGTGTCATACGCTGGTATCTGCCTGGCTGCACAGGAAGGGCTGCAACCTTGTTCCCCTTATGATTAGGAGAGCTGCCAGCAGGCAGGGTAATACTGCAGGGTAGTACTATGTCCCTCACCTGGCTGCGGTCCTCGCCTGCATGACTGTACGTGGCAGGGTTGCAGGAGCTGGGTGAGCACCTCGCTGGCCCCCGTTCTCTGCAGCACCGCTGTCCTGCCCGCCTTGCCCTACCGGGGGGCTGCCAGGGTCCGGGTGCTCCGGCTGCTCAGGCTTTCCTGCTTTGCCTGAGATCAGGAGTGTCAACCTGGAGCCACCTACCTGAAAATAACCTAGGGAAATAGCCCAGTCTGTAAACAAATGGCACAACGCATGTCCTGTAACATGGTCCCACGGCCAGAGAAAAGCCGCAGTGTACAGCTTTCTCCAGCCTCTGGGAACGTCCCCCAGCCAGAAAGGCTGAGTGCTGCTGCCTGATGCACCCTCGGGCCGTGCCCAGGCCATCAGTGGAGCTTTCAGGGCAGACGAGCTGTTGCACATCAGCTATCCAAAGAGGGTTGTACTGACATTGCTTTGCTGGGAGCAGAGAAACAGTGATGTACGTACGGTAGCTCAATGGATGTGTGGTGACCTTTTCTGCTTTTTAGCTCTACCTCCAAGGAGAAAATCCACGCTTTTTTGCAGTTGCAGAAGTGCAGCTGGCTTGGCCAGGGCCTGTTAGAATATGGTTTTGTTGACTCAAGATTATTCACTTAGCAGATTTCCGTTGGAGCTGCTCACAAATGTGGGAATTGCTGGGTTAATCTTCACAAAAGATAGAAAAGTTGGCAGCAGAAGGAATTTTTGAAAAAGCAAATTAAAGCAAAGGAAAGAAGCGGGTGTGAAGTAAATTATTTGCAGTGGAGTGTTTTCCTTTCTGAGCTAGCAGAGAGTGTAAGGGTATTTCCTGGGGAGAAGAATGTCACGTTTAGAGGTATCCTTCCCTTGCTAATAGAGAGGTGAAAATCCCTAACAGTTAAGGATTTCCAGCTCAAACGTGCCCATTACTGGCAGAAGAGGCTCTGTGACTGGTATTTGCTGGCCCTTTGGGCCTTTAGTTTAGTTCCCATATACATTTAATTTGCCGCGAAGAACAAAGTTGCAGTACAAATGATCAAGGAAGTTTCACCAAATCATGTTATTGTTTTGCATGTGCCTGAGTAATTCCTGCGAAGAAGGAAACATGAACTAATATAACATATTTACCTCACAGCTCAGAGAATGCTGTGGCTGCTGCCAGGGGAGATTTCTGTTCATAAACCCGCCTATTGGATTTTTCACATGAGAAAAGATTTTCTAGGTGGCAACTGCCCCATCGAAGCTGCTTGGAGAGCAGCTTAGCCCTGGTGAGCAGAGTGTGCTGTGCTGCTCTTGAGGCATCCTGAGGATCTTCAGGCTGCAGCAGGCACTTTGGGTCCAAAAGGATAGAGTGGATGCAAAAATTCTGGAGGGAAAGGGTCAATGACGTATAAAACGAAAACCCATCAGTGGATCTCTGAGCCATGTCCCAAGTCTGAGCAACAAGGGTCAGGGCATAACCTTTTTGGCAGACTCTTTGAGTCTGGTAGACCCCCAGGTATTTGCTCTGTCTCTTCATCCCATATAATGCAAGCAGAAACAATTTTTGCTGTTGTTATAACAACCTTCAGCTCAGAACTGGCTTCAGAACCTGGAGGAAGAGATGCAAGGAGGTTCTTTGGGTGTCTTCCAGATGTAGCTAATACACTTATTTGAAAAGGGCAGACGCATATCTGAAGAGGGGTTTTGGAGTTTTTTGCTTTCACTGCTGCAGCCAGCTGCTCTTTCTGGTGGGCTTGGACAAGTCTACCCTCAGCTTAGTTTCAAGCCTAATTTGCAAAGAAAGGGCTAAATACATACTGTTTTCCTTAACAAGAAGGTTCTATATGATCCTAGGTCCCTCATGTCTGGCAGTGAGTCTGGCTTGGTTAGTATTGGGAATCTTGAGAGATGGCCTTACACAACCTGGGATGACACTGTTTGAGAAACGTCTCCTACATGAGGTCTCCGGTACTTCTGACTCCCTCCTGAGCAAAGAGCATCATGAGAGCAGGTTTTCCCTCAGACCTGGAAAGCATAAGCTCCAATGTGAGCCTGCCTCACCTTGTGGATGTGACCGTGTACGTCTGTGTGCATGCAGGGGAGCAACACCCTCAAAACTTCCAGAGTTGAAGTTTGCGTTGGGCGTATGGAGGTCTCTTATTGAAAATTGCCCTTGCAATCTAACGTGTTCAGCAGAGCGCTGCACACTCTGCAAAGCTTCTGTCCTGGTCTGGACATCCCGCTGACTGCGGTGCTCCGGGAACTGAACTTGTGATTGTGCCCATTGCAGAAAGATCATCAGCTGAGTGATCAAGGACGGGGCCAGATGGCAACACGTTTAAGCAATGTTGATATTTGGAGGTGGGACCAATTCAGATTCCAGGTTTTGAACGCTGGGTGTGGAATGTGCAAGACAATTTTTAATCAGCCTTCAGTCCCCTGTATTTCTCTCGTTAATCCTTCAGCGCAACTAACCTTTGCAGTAGGTGAACTGTTTCCTTTTCCCCTTGTCACACATCTAAGTCCCGCTTCGTGCCCATTCTAATTATTAGTGAAATACAGCATCTTTATGATGCCCTGGTAGTCCCGAGCCTCCAGTCCGGGGCAGGAAATTCCCATCATTAAGGGTTTGCTGAGCTCTCTCTCTCCAGAAAATGACATTTACTAATTACATCATTTTGATGTATATGATACCCAAACCAAACATGTTATAAATTAGCAAAAGCTCATTTGTTTCATGAAAAGTATTGTTCTTCTTTTATTCAATGACCTTTTTGTTCCTCTACATCCTGGACCAATCAAGTGCCGGTGCAGTCACTGACTCCTGAGCACAGACAATAGCTTATTCCGTCTATTCTGTTCAGATGACTGTAGGAATAGGCAGTCACTTTGTCATGTGGAGACTGGAGGTTGTATAAAACCCTTTTTCCCACCATTTAGAGAGAGTCTGAATCCTGAGAGGAAAACCCTGTCATAATAATAATAATAATCCAGAAGATAGAGCCCATTGAAGTTTTCTCAGCTTTATGATTTGGGTGGGGTTGGAATGCAGCCCTCCCCGGCTGAGGCTCACTTGAATTTTGAGAGCTATAGCATGGATTGGCTTTCTCTACCTTTCCAGCAACAGGTTGTGGTTTTTTTCCAATGAGCTTTATATGCGGTTTCCACAGCGAAACTCCAGTGCTCACAAATGTAGCAGGTCCAGGGGCTGACTGGTGCGAGCTGTTTGCTTTCTTCTCCAAACCTTCTGGAACAGGGAGCGCCTTTCTCCTGAGTGCTTCTCGAGCAGCCCAGCACGATGGTCCTGGCTGGACTGGATGCCCTCTGAGCGGTTGTCATGCAAACATGCAGCCATCATCGGCCACCTCCTCAACGCTGTGGCCTCTGTTGCCAAGGCATGGCAGAGGGGTCTGCTCCACGCAAAGCATCCCATGGGAAATTCCCCTGGGAAGGCTCCAGGTGGAGGACAGAAGGAGCAAGGTGATGGGGGAGCTGTCACCATAGTGAAGTCCTTAGGTGCCTTCTGCGAGTGGCCTCAGCGAATGCCACTGTGGGACCAGAGCGAGGGGAGTCGAGGAGCTGGGGAAATGCAGGTGGATGATGGCCGGGGACGCTGCTGTGCCAGGAGTCTCTGCCTGGCAGCGTTTGGTAGCATCCTCGCACCAAGGCACCTCATCTGCAAGATCCCCGTGGCCAGCCAGAGAGGAGCGGTGTCTGGAGGGACCTCTCGGGCAAGGCCAGGGCTTGTGGCCACCCCATACCTGCAGCCTGCACAGCCCCAGCCTGCAGCAGCCCCTTGCCGTGCCGGAGGGCCCGAGGGAGCAGGCAGGGACAGAGTGAGGAGGAAGCAGAGGCAGGAGGAGGACTGAGACCTCCGTAAATCCCAGGAATAGCAGCAGCTCTCCAGTGCCACCGCTCTCCACAGGGGAAGCACCGAGACACGAACTGAGAGGCGTTACGTGTGTTTGGTGGGGCTAGGAGAGGGCAGAGAGACCTCATTAGCATCATTCATATATTTCTGAGCAGTCATTTAATATCGTTCTTCTTCCTACCAGCCCTTTTGGAAGGCAGTGTGTACCATTCACAACAAGTGTTTATCTTCCAGCTTTAAAGACAGACGTCAGAATATTTCCCTCCTTATTCATGCTCCATTTTTTCTCACAGCCCAATTATTCATGACATCACCGCCTTTTCCTCCTCAGCCCCAGACACAGTGTTTCTGTGGCTACAATTTCCTGGACAAGAATTTCCAGTTTGTATTGTTGGGGGGGGAAACAGGAGGGGAAAAAAAAAAAAAAAAAACAAACCAAAAAAAAAGGTTGTTTCGCCTGGAAACATTAAATGAGAAACGCAGCCATGGAAAACTCAGATGCGCGTACACACGCATGCACACAAGCAGAGCAGCAACAACCACCACCACCTCCAAGGTTATTATAATTAATTTAAAATCTGTTTAGAAAAGGGTTCCTTTTATGTTGGACGGGCTCTTTAAGCGGCTCGAGAAGTATGAAAAACAGGAAATCAAACTGCCTCATTAGGAATTGACTCTGCTCAGTAATTAAAGGCTAGAAAACAAAACAAGGAAAAGCAGGTGGCGAGTGAGCTCCAAGCCGGCAGCTATTGTATCATTTCAATAATGTTCTGTGGGCTAACAACGTTATTTTTTCTGAAAAGTGTTACTTCCATGGAGAAATGATGATGAGAATTATCCGAAGTTTAATGGGAAAGTGCTGCTTGCTCAAACTCAATACGGAGGCTGCTAGCTTGCCTCAGCCTGGGGTTTAATTCATAATTAGGCGGTATTTTGCTGCGTTTAAAAAGAAAACTCTGTTCTCCAGCATTGACTGCTCTCCTGCGAAAATCATGTTAAAAGTAATTACCGAGCGATACCATATTTTGCTGATACCATCAGATGAGATAACCCGAGACATTAATATCAATTATATTTTCTAACAATAACCTTTGCTGAGCAAATGCTGCCAAAGATTTCCAGCAAATATCTGTTTATGTTTTAGTCATGCTGGGGTAAGGCTTTGCTTACTCCTTTGGTTTTGCAGGATTTTTTGCTCACTTCCAAACGCCACCCACAGTTATTTGCCAAAGCTGAATTCGAATTGCGTGAGCAATGGTCACGCCAGGGGTGGGTGCCTACTCTGCCCGTGGGTGATGGCCGCAGGGCTTTCTGACTCGTTTCACCCCACTCAGGGAAGGCACACATTGCAAAAGGCAAGTGCTTGTGGGGAACAGGGAAAGCTCTTTACTGATCTGTAAAATAAGTTTGTAAATAAATCAGATCTTTTTCCAAGAGTTGAGTAGATGGGTGGAAAAGATCTAAAAAAACCAACACAAACACCATTAAACTTTTTTGTGTGGGGAATAACGATGGAGGAAATGGCTTTCTTCACATGGCTCTCCTGTGGGCAGAAAATAGAAGCTACTTTTGTCATAAGCATTTTTTTCAGTGGGAATTTTTGGTCCAGGTCTCTAAAACCAACAAATACGAACCGATGATAAAGCATGAGTATTTACCTACTGTTTACTGCTGACATCCTGTCAGGATATGGTGCGGCTGAGCGAGTGCATTTCAGCTCAAGATGGGCCCGGTGACTTTGCAGGATGAAGCCCTCGATCAGGAATGTCGAATGAAGAAGGGAGGCTTGTAGGCAGCAGAGCCGGGCTGTTTATCTCCTTGCCAGCCAGGCTCTTCGTGGCCGCAATTGGCACCGGGCTGGCTTACACCGAGAGTGGCACCGTGGGAGGGACTGCGGCCGATGCAGAGGTTTGTGGTCTCTGGCACGTTCCTTATCCCGTAACAAAACTCAGGTGGACAAAGAGGGAAGCGCCTGCTGGGTGTTTGGGTTTAAGTGGTGAGCAGCCGCCAGCCCGCTGCCCCCAGGGACACGGTGTGAGCACAGCCGTGCCCTGCCCGCGCCAGGGATGGGTGGCCATGGAGCAGCTTTGTGCTCTGGGAGCGGTGCCCAAGGGCAGGACATGTGTCCCAGGTCTACAGAAGCCATCAAATAAAAAAAGAAATTCCATCGATGGTCCTTAAATCACTTACTCCTTCAGGCAAAGGCTTCCAGCAGCTGGGAGGGGACGTGGCTGAGCCCCCACAGTGGAGAAGGGAGATCCCTGTCGCTTGCTGCTTTGCTGCCAGCAGAGACTGCGCAGCCCTTTTCTGCACACGAATTCCCAGTTTTGGGCTGCTCCCTGCCCTGGACAGGCTGCTTAGGGAGGGAGAGGTTGGAGAGGGGATGGAGTGGTTCACAGCCAGCCCAGAGCTGCCCTGGGCCGCATGTTGCTGCCCATGCCCTGCCCTGGGACAGAGCTCTGTGCCAGGCGGCTTTTGAAATCAAACCCTGGGCTGCTTTTCTGTCCTAAAGAGAGTTTTCTTGTAAAAGGTGGTAAGGGCAAATCCTCTGGCTTGCATGCATGGAGGCTCCTGGAGTGTAGCATTAGCGCCGTATACAGCACAGACATGCCGTACAGTGACTGATTTATCTATCAAAGAGTTTCTTGCTCCTGGCCAGCAGCCTGGTGTGATGGATTGGTCCATTGGCGGAACATGGGCGAGGGCTGTGTCGGGTGGAGGAGGGAAGGTGTGGGAGTGTCACCTTGCCAAAGGGCGCAGGTGAGCATTAGGAACGTTCCCAAATGGCCACGTGCTGCATGCCCAGATGGGAAATGTGCCTCTTTCACCTGGTGGCCGCCCTGGAGGCCGGGACCTTGTGCTGGCAAGGAAGATCAGATACGCTGAAAGCACCACAGTTTGCCAACCTTCCCTGGGCGGAATGGCCCCAGAAAATGTGGATGTGGATGTGACTGTGCTTTTCTCTCCCGTCACCCTCTTTGGGGGGTTTCCTTCCACCAGCAGGCTTGCATTTCTTTCCTGTCGTGATACATGCATTTGCTGCAGGGCTAGAGGTTTCCTTACCGGCAAGCTGAACCCTATTCCTAGATCTACTGACATTTACTCTAAGTGCTTGAGCTGGGCAAATAATCCATGAATATATGTTGACATTTCTAAACCAATTTGCTTTGGCTAGTACTACACCTGTCTAGGGATTACTCTTTGCAAACATTCAATGAACTGACTTCTGCCATAAATATTCACAGAAAGTGTCTTTCAGCATCTCAGAGACCTCATCCAAAACCAGCTCGTAAATGTGTTAGGGTTGGACCTGCTTCTCTGTGTACTTATTGGGGACCAGAGGTAATTTCATGACTTAATTGCCTGATTAAACCAAGCATGCTACTTAAAACTGGGGTAACTGTCACGCAGGAGGCCTTCAAACCCTATGCTGCTGTGCTTAATCTGCATGGGCAAACATTAGAAACTGCATAAATGAGCATCACAGATGAACCCCTGGAAACAATAAATAACTTTGAACAACAAAAAAAAGCTCCGAATACATCAAATGTGAGTAAATTGTTGGGATCCAGAAGTCCTTAGCAGGCACAGCTAATGATTTCCTGTGGTTTCACAGCACAGTGGCCGAGAGAGGGACGCAGGGGGGACTGCCACGCCGCCTCACGTATTGTTTCAATCAGGCGCTTGTAGGTGGAATTTGTGAACTCATGAGAATGAAAGTTTCCCAGCCCTGGCGGGGATCCAGGCAGTTTGAGCAGTCGTTGTGCAAACTTCCCTGCGCATCTCCAGGGGCTGATTTACCGCAGGATGAATGGGGTCCCCGAGCCTCCCCTCTAGCACGGCCCAGCATCGCCCGCATCTCCCAGCCACGGGGCGGGCGAGCGGCCGGGCTGCCCATCATCGCGGCTGTGCCTCCTTCCATCCCTGCCTTCTGCCAGAGGAGGAGGCATCGCTCCCTCTTGCAGACCAACCTCAATCCTGATTTGCATCGGGCTTGCTATTTCAGTCCTGGGAACCCCAAAGTTGCCGGATTAGGTTCTTTCGTTGTTTTTACACATGTCCCTTCGGGGCTGAGCTGAGCTGTTAAAAACAAGGCACTAGAAAGACAAATGGTTTCCGGGGGGGGAAGGGAGAAAGGAAGAGGCTTAGGGCAGCTGTAAAATGCTGCAAGGTTAAATAAAATATTTGACTGCTTGTATAGTTCTTCCTTGTGTTCCTGAAACCACTGGCGACCTGAAGAAGCTGGAGGAATCATTCTGCTTGCTGTGTATGTTTTGTTTTTTTTTTTAACTTGTTACACAAAACATTGTTTTTTCAATTTCAGGAAGTCTCTTGGTTGATTTTGTTTTGCTTGTTATCTGGACAACTAATATTTTTTCCTGTTAGGGGGAAAAAAAGATTTTCCCAAGCAGATTAAAGATGTTTTTTAAGCATATGAATGGTGACATGGTTCACTTTCATTGCTTTGTTTATTTTTAATAATGAAAAACACCTTAATTTATCGTAGCAAGACGTCCATCCTGGAGTAAACCTTGAATTGAGTTTTCGCTTGTTGTTTCTGATTTGTTTGTGGCTTCTTATCTAAGAGAAGGCTGCGAGTGTTTTCTCATGCTTTTGTGAACCTGTGGCACGTGACAAAAGTTTTCTTCACAGCACATCGATGTCCAACGTCTGCTGGACAACGACAGCCACATTTGCGAGGGGGCAATGACTTTATTTGGTGGTTTTGAAGCGATTTGTTTATTCTAAATGCGTTGCAATTAGCTTTAAGAACCTAGGTCCACCCAGCCCCGGTATTAAGAGGATTGTTCAAGGCGACCTCAGTTCTTTTTTAAAAAGAATAAGGAAGAAATGGGCTCCCTGAGTGAGGTGCAGGCCTGCAAAAGGGCAGCCGAGGTACAGCTGAGAAGGCTCATTTTTGGGAATGAGGATGCTGGGCACCTTGTCCCCTTCTCCTTCGCAGTGCAGGTTGCTATTCAGTGCTCTGCAGAGGCAGCAACACTCTGGGTGCCTTCGGGCTGGTGATCTATTTTGCACCTATGTGGATATGAGCAAGGCAAGGGGACATCAGGTTGCTGGGCTTTAAAGAAGAAAGGCCAGAATTACGAAAGGGGTAGAGGGGGGGAAAAAGTCATTATTATATATTCTGGGTATAAGCCCCAGAAGCTGTGCTGCGCACCGCCGGTGAGGGGGTACCAGAGGAGCCTGCAGGCACGTGGGGCAGACCTGCAGGGATGTCCCTTCCAGCCAGGACCCTGCCAGCTCTAGGTGGGCAGGCGGCCGGCTCCAAGCACAACCATTTGTCCGCTTACCCACCGGTCCGGAGGAAACCACTGGGGCTGTCCTGCCCACCGACGGCACGGAGGAAGCGCGGCCAAGATATTTTTCTTGGCGCTGGGACCTCCGGCATTACAGGCTTGCACGTGCCGCCTGACCCCAGCGAGCTGCCTCCTCCGGCGGCCACGGCTTGTTTCCTCCCGCTCCGAAGGGAAGGCCCTGCTGCTCCCGCATGCAGATGATGGCATTAGGATCACATGCACGTGGGTCTTTTTCAGCTGAGTAACAGCATTATTCTTCCCAAATTGCACAGCTCCTGTCCCTGCTGGAGTCATCAGTTTTCACCTCCTTCATGCATTTTTAACAGCCTGTGCAAATAATAACTCCAACTCGTACTAAGGATCAAAGGCACAGGGGAGATGAGAAAATCTCATTTTCTGGAGAGAAGTGCATTCTCTCCCTCTCTGGTTTATCTGAGTTTTTTGTCAAAGCTCCTATAGATGTTTATGTTGTACTCACTGCTGCAGTGATCTGCACTTTCTTAAGTTAGCCTGCGTGCATGAGGCAGGTTAATTCGTACTGCCCATTTCAAGTGTCCTGTAGGTAGAAGGCAAGTTTGGGGAGCAGATATAGATTAATTTTTTTGCAGAGCTTGCAAGAGAGGGGCTCCCAACGTGAGAGCTCACCCGAAAGCAGAATTCAGCTTTTGTCTTTCCTAACTACCTAATAACAAAATCGGCCGTGCATCTTGACCAGGTGCTTTCAAGGAAGAAAAACCAAATCTCTAAGCAGGACTACGGCACAATTTTGGCAGTAACTAAAAGGATCTGGGTCTGGTGGTGAGAACAGCTGCACCTAGAGACCTCTTGGACAAACAGCTGGAGTAGACCCAAAGGAAGGCTGTAATTGCCGCCTTGCTATGTTAGCCACCAAAACATGCAAGCTGTTGAGCACAATCTCTTTTCCAAATGATGGTGGTATGGATGTTACTATTTTTATAAGTTCTTATTGCAGGAATGATGGAAAAGTCCTGGCAAAGACTAGAAACTCAGGGTATTAATTTCTGCACAAATGTGAGGAAATATATTAACAGAAGGAAATTATGGAAAAGGAAGAGGAGCAAAAGTAAAAATCACTCCGTGCCTGTCTGTGTGTGTAGACGTGTGCTGGCCTTGCACAAGGAGGACACACTGCTCCTGTCCAAGGGAGGATCCAACTGGTTACTGTGCCAGGCTCCGAGGGCACCACGGGGCTGTGATGGCCCTGACCAGCCTCTCCTGGGGCCTCCCCATGCCCAGGGGCCCTATTTAAGCTCAGCCCAGGGCCCTTAGCCTCTTAACCTTCTTGTCAAATGCATTCGGAAGCTCATTGCCCTGTCTTCTACTGCTGACTCATCCAGCTTTTCATTTGTTTGACCCTGTGGCAAGTGTGGGAAAAAGCTGAGAAGGGAGCGATGGAGCCTGGGTGGATGGGAGAGAGGGATGGAGAGGATGCAGACGATGCATCCCAAGCGGCCAACACCTCGCTGGGGTCTCGCTGCTGATGCAAGCGGTTAATTAACGGGTTTGCTCTACAGCACTACTCATCCTCAGAAAAATGGACCCCTTGTTTAATAACAGGAGAACAAAGGTTGGGGGAGGTATGGCCAGCACTCCAGGCACATAAAAATCAGAAAGGAAACCAAAAAGTTTTTGATGAGGTTTAAATGTGGGCCTTGTAACAGTGCTGGGAAATGATGAAACATCCTAGGCATCCATCATTACCCTGATTTCAAGACAATAGGTTTGAAGGCCCGCTTCATGCAGGGTTAGGTCAGCCTTTCCTGCCAACCTTGCAGCCACGGAGAGTTGTGAGCTGGAGGAGCCTCTTGCCAGGGGCACAAGAGGAAGCACCGGGGTGATGCAGGGAGTCGTGTGGATGACAGCTGAGTTAGGTAATGCACAGCCAAGGGCTTTGAAGTGCAGGTCCCGTTCCCGACTCCTTCTCTGCTAGGTGTCTGTAGCTGACTAGCTCAGAGGGATGGCTTTGCCCAGAGGACCAAGGCTGATGGACCATGCTGTTGACCCAGCCTAGTGCAAACCCTGGAGACCCGGGGCAGAGGCTTGCTATGCTGCTCCCAGCATGGCTGCCATTGCACTTGACCTGTCTCTGGTCCCTTGTTTGTTAAGCAAAGGCGATTACTCTTGCCCTTCTCACAGGACCGACGAGCTGTTGATGACTATAATCTCATTTGCTCAGTGCTGTGTGGACAGGGATCTCTGGGGACTTGCTCGCCTTGGCCAGCGTTCCCTCATCTCCTTGTTAAAAGAAAAGCCTACTTCTCGATTCCTCCAACTCCCTCGACACAGACATATGTGATATTCCACAGCGAGCCTTGGCTTCGCATGGTCACCTTCCCAAAGGGCCGCAGAGGGAGGGGTGCCCAGCCCAGAGCAAGGCTCGGTTTTCTCAGTAGGATTTCACATGTTATTTGTGCTTGCCGTACTCTGCTGCTCATGGTAAATGAGTGACTTTGTGAAGGATGCTGTGACACTTCTAGCTTGCCCTGGCGCTTGAAACATGTAGCCTGCAGCCAGCCGGCTGGCTGGATGACTGGGTCAATCTCTTTTCCTTCCTATACCTCCCTGTGATTCTTATTACCTGTGCACGAGTTCTCCAGATGGAAACCTGCACAAGGAGGCGAGCAGCTGTCACTGTTCCCCCTTCTGCTCTGGTGTAGGCAGCATCCAGCACAGCGATCCCTATGTGAGCATTTGGTCCCAATCGCAGCACCGTGCCCAGCTCAGGGAGCACAAGGGACACGTCCGAGCTCAGCACTGCATTCCCTCTATACAAGGCAGGCAGAGGAAGGGAAACTTTAGCCAAAGTTTTCGCTTCCATGAAAACCACCCACAGGGCTTCACAGGGCTGTGCATGTGAGCATGTGTGCCTAGAGACACAGGACGCGTGTTCCCACTTTAACCATGCAAGAGTAGCAGCGTAAATGGGCTCCCCAGGGAGCCCCGGCTGCCTTGCTGCTGGAAGAGACACAGCTGCCAGGCATCATTCGGGGGGGAAAGAGAACACGGGAGAAATGGAGGCTGTCTCAGATGCTTTTAAAAAGCTGGTACTATTGAACTCAGAGCTACTGTTTTCAGCCCAGAATCCTATTTGATTTTGTGGCAAAATCTCATGGCTGAGGTCATTGATCACAGCCATACAGCAACGTCGTTTTTAAGGATGCAGGGCTCTGACTTATGATCCTGTGAGATCAAGAAGAAAGAAAATCTTGACCTTGAAAGGGGGAAAAGCCTCTAAACTCTTTGACCAGCTAACTGCAAAAATAGCCAAGAGAGCTAGGAAAAAACCTATCCAAATATATTCCAGTATGTATAAATAGGCTCTCCAATGTTCTTCACTACAAAAGGAAATGTCATGTTGAGTCAACTTGTGACCCAGAAGAAATGACATGTATTTGTTTATTTTACTTATGCTCCTGTTTACAATATGTTGCACTTGGTGGACATATTTTTGTGCATGCTGTTGCATTCCAGTGTCAAAATTATCAAAATGCATTTTCGTATTTGCTGCCCAAACTCTGGCTGAGGAATTATGTTTCTGGGTATGTGTCGCATAAATGAACAAGCTCTGCGTGTGTGTGTGTGCACTTGCTAACTAAGAACTCATTGCTCTGCAAATTAAACCTAATTATGCATACAGAGGAGTGATGAAAGCTTTTCTGCTTTTTGTCAGCCACATGATTTTAAGAAGGAGGAGGAGGAGATGGTTTGCTACCTGGGCCAGTTCCAGGGAAGTGTTTTGGTGGATGCTATGCTGATGTCTTAACCCTTGGTTTTAAGGTCTATTATTTATAAGGCAACTGTAAGATGCCAGCCCAAGGAATACCTGGAATGCTCCTTTCCACCCTCTGAATGTGCTTTTGTTACGCCTTGCAAGCAGCAAGTGTGAACACTTTGGTTGATGGTGGACTCTGTGGGCCCTGGCGAGTGCTGGCCGCGTTGCGGCTGGCCCTCCCTGCAGTGTGCTTGCTGTGCGGCCTCGCTCCGGACGCCTGTTTGGGTGACGTACGCTTCACAGATGGGCATGCCTTCTAACTGCTGGGGAATCATCCGTAGCTGTTTGTTGTGCATTACTTTATTTCATAAGAAGCTATTTTCTCACTAGCCACCTGGACGCTTCCCATACAAACTGCACACGCGAGGGTCTATTCATGTTGGCCTACACAATGGATTTCCTTTCCATGAGCATTCTTGGAAATAAAGCTTTGCTCCCCAAAAGTCTGTGAATAGCAAGGTTTATGGATTCCACTTAACAAAGCAATGGTTTTAGTAGCAAGAACATTTGTTGATATTCTTGTGCTGCATTTTCCCAGCTCCAGGTTGTTTCAGCGTGCTGCCAGCGGCTCCAGCTTTAGTTTAAGTGTTAGCACCTATGTATAGAAGAGCTGGCTCGGGAGAAGGTTGCAGGATGGAGACCAGAGCCCTGGATTGTTTTATTGCAGGAATCGGATTAACTCATATGAGCTCATTCTCTGCTCTTCATTGCATTGTGTTTGGCAGTTCCTGCAGCACGATTGCATCTAGGTTAAGTGGCATTGTTCTGGAGTCCGGCAGGGAACAATCCTGTATTGACTAACCGTGGAGGAAGGACAAGATGATCTCATAAGTTTTCACCATTTTTGGTACTTGTGCTTCACTTGCATGTCCATTCTTTTAGCTTTCTTCTCTGCCCGAAGGTGATAATTCTCCATGTACAACAGATGGGATTGCTCCATGAAACATGCTGTGCAGGTTGGAGCCTGTGTGAGCAACCAGGCTAGTGCATTAGGCAGAAAGACTTGCCGTCCATTAGCACCGGCTGGGAGAGACACTCATCCCGTCAGGCACCGGATTATGGGCCTGCCTTAAACAAGTGAAGGACCTGACCTGCCCAGCCATCAATGCTTGGACTTGTCAGCGTTAGCTCTCCTGCTTCCCACCACCTCCACTGAGTGCTGCTCTCCCGAGGGGAGGCTATGGCAAAAGCCACAGTGCACCAATGCAGAAAAGCCTTTGTCCCAAGTGTCACGCAGAACTTGGAGGATTGCATTGTTCAGGCTCACTGAGGTCTGCATGAGCATCTGCTGAGCAGAGTTTATGCTGTACAAGCTGCCCTAGGAGTGGACTTGGAGCACTATTGTTATGGACTTGGACTTCCCTGGAGAAAAAAGGGCTGCCCAGATCAACTAAAGGGTTTGGACAGCTAATGTCAAAGAAAGTCAATTTCTGACACTATGAAACTCTGGGTCTTGCTTTCTTTGCTGTTGACACCCAAGCACTCTCCCTTAAAAGCCTTCATTGGTTAACAGTAAAATGCAGCTTTCACTGAACATGTTGACCGTGTGTCATAGATCTGAGTACAGATCAGGTGAAAAGACTCGGTTAAAGGCCAGGAAAAATCTGCCTTGAATGGGAAAAGTAGGGAAGGTTATTTTTGACTTGGAGGTGAAAGGAACTGAAAGATCTCATTTTTTTCTCTTCCCCTTGGAAATGCTTCTAAACGTCAATGGTGAGACTGTTGTAGGAGCAAGAATGTAGGATGGAAGAGAGACTTTCATATATCAATCTTCCAAAAACAGTGTTGGGTTTCCCCCAAAGATCTGGAGGAGCTTCCCCGCATCACTCATTGCTGGTGTTGTCTTCTTGGTCGCTCTTTTTGCATTGGATGGGAGCATCCATAGCTCTCGTAGGGTGGATGTTTTGGAGGAGCCGATAGGCAATGGTCCTGGGACAAGTGGGTTATGTGTGGGTCTGGCAAAGGGTGCAGAGCCACTGCGTGAGGGCCTGAGCTGTTTATATGTACCCAAAGAGTGCTCAAGCTGGAGGAGGGGAGAGCTACCCCCAGGTTTGTCAGTGGTGTGAGGGACTCTGATCATCTGACTGTTATGGTGATCTGGGATAAGGTGATCTGTACCCACCACCCTGATGGGACCTGCAGCACTTGGGCCTCTGCAGCTTTGAAACACATAAACTTATCACTGAATCTTTTGGTCACAAAAGAGATGAAATAAGCAGGAGTGTTTCTGTTTAACTTAGTTGGAGGCAGCTGTTGAAGGTGGACAGGCTCTTCCAGTCCTTCTGAAACCATTTTATAGGAAGAACTTTGTTTGCCACCGGGACGTCCTTCCTCCATCTCAGTTTCTGTCCGTCAGCATCTCTTTTTGCGCAAATCACAGTTCTGAAGCAACCAGACTGGCTTCATCCCTGTCATACATGTTTTATTTTAGCATTATCATGTTTTATGCAGTACTTCCTACACACCTGTGACACTCAGCATCTAGGTGACATGTGATGTGTGCCGGGTGGTCTGGGAGGGGTCCCTCTCCTGCCAGCTGCCCGACAGGAGCTTGCACAGGTCTCCCTGCAGCCGTGTTTTGTGAATTTGCACTTCTGTGTCCTGTGTGCAGGTCAGATAAACATGCTTGCAGGTCAGAAGCAGCAAAGGTCCCTCTGGGAGCTGGCTGGATGACGCAAAGCAGGGTGAACCTGGAAGGATGGTAAGTCATGATTGCCTTTACCAGTGTGGTCTATTCTAAGAGGAGTTGGGTGTCAAAACTCACCAGCGATTTTAGAAAGATTTTTACTTTCTGCTATGGCAGTGGCAAGCTCCAAGGATGTACCATCTTGCCTGTCAGAGGAAACTACAGATGCAACTTCTTATCCATTCACAGAGGATTATCTAGCTTGCGTTTAGCTAGGCATCAAAATACTTATGAAAGGGGACTGGTGTCATTTCCATGGTCCAGTGACGGAAACTGAGGCACCAAGTGATGAAATGATGGATTCAAGGCCACCTGAAGACCAGTTGCAGCTTGAGCATTAGGTGCACATACTCCTCCCAGCTGGGGCCCCCATAGCCTCGTGTAGCAAAGCCCAGCATTCCTCCTCTGCTTGGAGAGGGGGCAG
>NW_009259967.1:119762-126213 GCF_000687185.1 Egretta garzetta | reverse complement strand
GTTGAGTACAAAAAAATACCCTGGCAATGAGTAGTAGGTGCTGTTGCACAGGCATGTCAGAGAAAAGTCTGTTTGTGCCAAATACAGTGGAGAAATTGTTTTGGAACAGTTCATTGGCATGAAGCTATGGCCTCAAAATAGTGTCAGGAGCAGAGGAACTGTAGCAAAACACTGGGGACGTGCCAGCTGTCTGCATCAGAGAGGAGGGTGATAGATTAGGAAGGAACATGGGTGCCTTTACTCCTCCACATTTTTCCTCAAATCTCTTTAAAAAAGTCCCGCGAGAGAGGACACTTTCTCATCCATGGGTGCTTTTCATAACCACACTAAGGCAAGGCAGGGTTGCACTGCCACTGGGGGAGCACAACAGAAATGCCGTTCCCCATGGGGGAACTCATCTCTGGTGGGCACGGGAAGGTGGATGGAAGGTACTGGATGGGAGATGGGACCTTGGGACTATATGGAGCTTGAAGAAGCAGGTGAATCCTGGGGACCTGGGGAAATTTCTGACCCCTTTCCTGATTGATCAGGTGGGATCAAGACTTGCTGTGATTGCAGGTGAGGGGAAGGGCTTACAGCTACCGAATAACCCAGCCTTGGGTACTTCTAGTAATGGGGTGATGTGGCTGGAGGAAGGAGTGGGGTTTAGAGGTTGCAGCTCCCCAGCCTCCCTCCTACAAGCTCTCCATGAACACTCCCCTCATGTGCAAACACGGAGTCCTCATTTGCAGCGTGATGCTGCAGCTGCCATGAGAGATCCAGACAAATCTGATAATAGGGGGGGTGGGAAAAAAAAGCAACCCAGGAATGAAAAGAGCCCTCTGTCACGTATGGGTTATTTTCAAAGGGTGACATTGCTGTTTTCCCAGGCAACAGCAGGCTGCGAGGTGACATGGGTGGGCAGGTGACCAGGCGAAACGGAGCTACCAGCTCCAGCCGAGATGAGGATGCTCTTTGCAATCAACAGAAAGCTATAAGAGGTGGGAGGGACTGCGGAGAGGGAGCTGGGGAGATCTCCATGGAGACACTTAACCTGCTGCAATGGGTGCCCTTGGGGATTGGCACTGACCAGGTCCTTAGGAAGAAAAGCGACTGGCACGGGCACAGCAGGATCCTTGCTGCACGCGCCGCCTGCAGTGAGGTGGGGCTTTCCAGGCCTGCTATTCAGCACACAAGAAAAATGGCATTGAAATGACATTAAGGTTGGGACCCAAGCCATAGAAAGCCAAGAAATTCAAAAAGTGCAGGCCAGCTGTTTGCTCTCAGCAAAGGGCCCAAAGTGCTTGGAGGAGGGGGAGCGGGCAGAGGAGCGAGAGGGCAGGGAGACGATGCTGCCTTTGGCTGGGCTGATGGTGCCATGGCTTTCCTTGTCTCTGAGGGTGGCAGAAAGTATCCTCTGCATTTAAACTTACTGTTATTATTTTTGAGCAATACTTGAGAGTGTGAGAGATGTGAGAATCGAGAAAGAGATTTTGCTGGACGGTGAAGGTGTAGATGGTAATTCTGTGATTTGCCCTGAGGAGGAGACAGCACCTGGTCCTCTGCCTGGGAATATGGGCAAGATCCCTGCCTGCTCCCTGCCTGCTCTGGGCCCCTGGAGCCTGGGCTAATATCTGTGGCTGAGCTCTGATGGCTTTGCGTTATGGCACTGAAGTCAAAGTTCCTCCCTCCCTCCTTTTCCAGCCCTGGGGACAGTGAGGATATGTGCCCTGGTGTGCATTTCACCCATTCATAGTTTGGGTTCATCCTCTGTCACCATTGCGCCATTGCGCTCTGCAAAGGGGCACAGTGGGGTCTGAGGCTGTGGTAGCTCAAGGGCAAGACTCAGTCTGCTTACTCTAGGGTCTCAGAGGGTATCTGAACAGTGAGAAGACCAGACTCTTGACCCCAAGCTTACAGCCAGCAAGCTGCAGGTACGCCCATCATCCTTGGGTTTAGATATTCACCCCCACTTTTCCTGAGGGAAGTGGGGTGCATAACCAGCTACTTCTCCTTTCTAAGCTGCAGTGCTCTCCCAGACGAAGTGCAAGATTCCTGGCATCAGAAGCAGACAAGACACAGAGCAGCTGTACTTGATAAGCTGCGGTGCTTGTCTGGCC
Source organism: Egretta garzetta (assembly GCF_000687185.1). Taxonomy (NCBI): domain Eukaryota; kingdom Metazoa; phylum Chordata; class Aves; order Pelecaniformes; family Ardeidae; genus Egretta; species Egretta garzetta. The sequence continues at coordinate 124,114 of NW_009259967.1, read as the reverse complement.
GGCACTCATCTGAACTGTGCTGCACTAGCATTTGGGACCGTCCTGCTTGAGGGAGGAAGGGGCCAAGGGATGCAAGGCTGCAGTTTCCATTTCAGCTGGTGCAGGAGGATGTAAGGAAATGACGGCGTGGAGCCAGCCCTTTTACCTTCTCTTTCTAGAGCTGGAGTGTCAGCAATGCGTACAATGAAGTGATGGTATGGGCTGTGCTCATGTGCCAAGTGCTGTGTCACATGGAGATGGAAACCACCGAATCCACCTAGCGTAAACAAAGGAAATGGGGAAGTGATTTACTGTAAAATTAATAAAAATGTGATCCATCTCAAAAGGGGATGCACAGAACACACTTTGGGGTTTGGGAAGGGTCAACAAGACAGAAGGGGGAGTAGGCTGGAGAGAAAGGTTTCTTCTGCAGCCTTGAGCTGGACTCATCTAGTGCTGTTGTGCTGTGGGGTCTCTCCTCCCGGGAATGGTGCAGCAAGCCAAGGAGGACAGCCCTGAGGAACGGTGGCTTTGCTTCACACTCTGAAGGTGTCACTGGGCTCTGCCTCTGCAAGTGAAGTGGAGAAGGACCTGCTTCTTCCCCCTCAAGATACATTTTTCAACCATTTCAATGACCTCGGGCTCTGCCTCTGCAAGTGAAGTGGAGAAGGACCGACCTGCTTCTTCCCCCTCAAGATAAATTTTTCAACCATTTCAATGACCTCTCAGTAAAAAGGAACCCCAGGGACATTCATGGCCTTTCTCAAGGGATGCTGCTGGTGGTGAAACCACCTCTGTGGTATCAGTCCTTGCTTGCCTTCCTCCTGGGCACGTGGCACAGGGGAGCCGGTTTGGGAGTGCACTTGTGTTGTGTGGGGATGTGAGAGCCAAGGGAGCAGCTGGCTGTCTTGTGAGACCAGCTGACCAGAACGGGAGTCATTTCCCTTTTCCCATATTCCCTGCAGGAAGTGGCGGATGTCAGCAGGTTGCCTGGGGTTAAACAATCACACCTGAAGTGTTCCTCTGCCGTGGTGTGTCTAAACCTCTGCAGCTCCGTGCCTGGCCCTGCACACCGGCTGTTGCCAATAGGGGTGTTAAGAAAAGCAAAATACATGAAGGAAAAAGAAGTAAAAATGGTAAGGGAGCTGCAGGGACAGACACTGCCTGGCTCTCCTCTTTCATCCGCCAATTTATTTCTCTTGAGTCAGGCAAACTTTCTCCAGATTTATTCCAGCAGAAGTCAAAAGGGGAGTGAAGCCATGAGAGAGACAATTACAATAATTAATTATAATTTGTATACTTTGCCATTAGCTTAGATAAATTATGTGTAAGTATAGACTGAACTGTTTGTAAGATTGCAGGGAGGATGTGTTGAGCTGCGTGATGGAGGTTGCAGTTCCTCCTGACATCTGACATGCAAAGTACGGGACAGTTTCCGAGGAGAAAGGCATCGGTGTCACTTAAAACTGCTCTGGAAGAAATATTTAAAACTAGTGTCCAAAGGAGTTTGATTAGGTTGAGACTAAGCCACTTTGTCTCAAAATATTCTGTCACTAATTTATAAAACTCTTGTTAGCAGGAGGTAACTGAAAGAGTGGACATTCATTTCAATGTGCATAAGACAGATAAAGATCAGGGAGGGACTGAGAGTTCCAGCCATTGATGTCCCTTTTATGCTTTTAACAGGACACTCTGGCTCTTCATCATCCTTCTCTTTGCATTTCTCCCCCTCCCACCATCCAAATTCCACCCTTTAGAACAGCCCTCAGCAGCCCTCCCGCCACATAGAAACTTGCAGGTCAAGATAAAAACCAAACACACACATGAAAATGCCAAAACCCACATCCTTTTGTTGCTTCGGTAATCCCTGTGGCTAGAGTACGATCAGATCTCACCCTTCAAGGCATCCTCTGGCCAGAAGAAAATGGCAAAAAAGTCCACAAAGTACTTCCCAAGGGAGTTTTCCTCTGAGCCTCAGGTCTGTCAGGCGTGGGACACGAGGGGTAGTGGAGAGATGGTTTGAACAGAAGTAGCAGTGGGAACTGCCCCCAGGACTAGCATGGCTTTTGGAGGGCATTAGTCTTGACAGTCCTGTTATGTAGCCCAGATGTCCCCCCAATTCTCAAATGTTATCTTTGAAATCTCCAACACATCTTCATTCTTACCACCATGATGGTCCTCTAGGCTCTTCCCCTTTGGGCTATTATGAAGAAAAGCTCCACAGGGGGGACAGAGAAGGATGAAAGAGTAGCCAAATTTGAATGGATAGACTATTTCATAAGCAGATCCAAAGCAAGAGCAGTAGGCCACTGGGGCAGTGGAAAGGTGTGACTCAGGAGATGGAATCAGCAGTTACCTGAATTACTGATTTGCGTTTCCCCATGAAGAGTGACTTTGCTGGTCTCTGGCATTGCATATAACCTTTAAAAATGACAAAGTTATGTAAACTAAATGATTAATTGACCAACGAATTTTTACATTATTTTCAGCACGATGTTTCTTTTATGAAGCAATGCCAGCTACTAATGCAGGCGCAACTTCTTCTGGAAATGCTGGACAAATGCCTGCTCTTACTGGTTTTCCACACAGCTGGAAAAAATTCCTTGAGTGGAAAAGTCCCTGGGCAGACAGCTTATATCAGAAAAGTTTCTCTGTGGATGCCACATGAGCATGCACGTCTTCCGAGCCTTTCCCAGAAGCAGGCTGGACCTGGGGAAGGTGCATTTATGGAGGACCTAGCTCTGCAGTGCTTGCCTGGAGAGGCTCAGCAAAGGCTGGGGCAGAGCTGAGATGGCCTTTGCTGAAAACAAGAGCTGCCCACAAGTGGCCAGGCATTGTGTTCACAGAAGATCTTCCACTGAAGACACTCCTTCTTTTGAAGGACATCTGTGGTGCTTTGGTGGCAACCTGCTCTCTATCCAAAAGGTCTCCCTGAAGCTGCATGACTTCATGCTGGGGTCCCCTGGGATCATACATGTCAGGACTTTGCTTTCCAGGCTTGGTACTGTGCCCTGCCCTGCATCTGTGTGGGGAAGGGGGCATCGCAGATGTGTGCTTGTTGGGCGCATCACAGGGAGGTGAGCGGGTCTTGGGGTCACCATGCCTGCTCCGAGCTGCAGGGCAGCCAGGGTCACAGGATGGATGTGCACTGCAGGACTGGGAAACAGCGGGATCTGCCATGACTCTTCCTCCGCCAGCAAGGGAGATGCCACGAGTCATGAGTCTGGATCTGATTCATGTCCTGTACCGGGAGATGCTGTCTGTGGGCTGCCCATACTCAAGCTGTAGGGAATCGCTGCTGCTAGGTAGAGTGATTCACATAGGCCTCCCCCCCCGCCCCCGCCTTTTATTTAATTTTCACCCTCTTCTTTATTTTCAGAGTCTCCACAGTGCCAGAAATAGGTTTGTTGAAGCATTTTGCTAGCTCCCTGACCCAAAGAAGCTTGAAGCAAAATCTGCTTTGTTAGTTCAAAATAAAGCCATTTCTTCTGAGGCACAGGGGAATAGATGGGAGAGGCTATCTTTAGTAGTCTTAATGTGTTGTAGTCTTAATGTATTGTAGTCTTGCAGTGGTTTTGTTCATTTAAATGTAATTTGGCATTAAATACAGTTTCTGCACATAGTGAGGGAAAAAAGGGACGCTAGGATTCTTTTTCAGTACGGAAAACCTTAGATTAATTGTCCAAAAATTGTTGCTCGCACATAAGTTTTTATTTCCAGACCATCACATTTTCTAAAAACACATGCAGAGCCCTGTGACAAATTGTAGTGGCTCCAGACTCGCTCTTGTAATGAAGCTGAGGCGGTCTGTCGAGCAAATCGACTATTTCATCAGCCTGTATTTATGTTATAAGGAACTACACTGTGGTATGATAAATTCACCGTCTGGTCACTTACCGCTCTACACATCTGTGTTGTATTATCGGTTTAGACTGTGATGGTGAGATTCATCCCTTTTTTATTTAGCGGATAGATATTTAGTCTAAGTCAGTTGTCTACGCTTCCTGGTAGGCTGTGGAGGCATCTTCAAACAGCAGTTTAACCTCTTCTCCCACAGCTCACACCGTTTATCTTGGGAAATCCCTCTCTTTCTCCCTCCATTGACTTTAGAGAGTGCAAGGATGACTGGTCTGCTGGACCAGACAACAAGGTGGCAAATGGGCTTGGGCTGTATCAACATCTCCTCTGGTTCTGTGTGCAGTGAATATGAATATGTGAATATGAACACGTTTGTTAATATCTGCAGAGGATACTTTAAATGCTCCCAGCCAGGTTCAGACTGTCAAAACTGAAAGCCTATAGCTAGCAACCTAAAGGCTTTATTTAAAATATTAAAATACTAAAATAAGAGCCTGGCTCTCGAACTCAGCAGG
>NW_009259967.1:113619-119746 GCF_000687185.1 Egretta garzetta | reverse complement strand
TGGCTGGGGTTGCCCCCATTTCCAGGGGTGCTGTGCACTCACAGTTCAGCTGCTAATGGAGGGGGTTGCCTACCTAAGTATAAGGGACCAAGGAGTCCAAATTTGGCCCCATTGTAGAGTAATTTCCTGGCAGTTTTCCTTTTGTTGTGTCTCTCACAACGCTGAATATCTCCTCAATTTTCTATATTTACTTTCCTTCCCTCCTTTTGTGGAGCACATTGTACAAGGCCCTGGGTATGACAATGTCCTTTTGTGTCAGGAAATGCTCTGAACATCACACAAGAGCAGTTGCTGTTTGGTGCAGTGAGGTCATGTCAAGAGAAAGGTTTTGCAACACGTGCAAGGTTTGTTTTGCCTGGGGATGGGCAGCCAGGTCTGGGAACTCCAGCCAGCCAGGGCACAAGGGGAAATGCCGGCGAAACCTGTGCAGTACTGAAGTCTCCTCAGCAGGAGGAGTGAGCAGAGTCCTTCAAGAAGCCCATGGAGTCGATGCATTGCCCAGGAAGGTGCCGTACGGCAAACCAGATTACCTGGAAAGCACACAGCACAGAGCTCCAGCAGCTCCTGCTCTGCGGGCAGGCATGGTTCTGCCCACTAGGGAACAAATGTCTCCGTAAAATGCAATGATCAACATAAGTTTTAAGAGGTCTGAGTCTTGCCTTCTGTCACCAGTGGCCAGTTAAACAAAATGATTAAATGATTTGGCAATATCCTTGCTCTTTAAAAGTGATAAAGGCAAGGATGTGAACACTGGGTCCGTGAGTATGGCTGGCAGGGATCTTGTCTTCTGCGTTCAGAAAGGTTATCTTAAGGCAAAACTAATAGGGGAAACACGCAGCAGGCAAGCCTGGCCGTAACACAGAGGTTACTGAATGCATGTAGCCCCATCGTAAAAGGTTCCTGTCCTCCGTGGGGCATCTGTGGGAAAGCCCCACCTGACTTTGACCTCTGCTTCCCTCCGTGCATTCACTCTGGCCATGCCGGCCACTCAGCTTCTAGCTCCATCAGGAGCAGGCAGGCTTTCAGAGCAGTTTAAACAAGGCATTAAATGACACATGCCATTAAAAATGCAGAATTTGCTGTGGCGGTGACTCTTAGAATCATAGAATAGAATCATAGAATCGTTTAGGTTGGAAAAGACCTTTAAGATCATCAAGTCCAACTCTTAACCTATCACTGCCATCCCACCACTAAACCATGTCCCTAAGCACCTCGTCTACCCGTCTTTTAAATACCTCCAGGGATGGGGACTCAACCTGCGTAGCCCATTCCAATGCTTGACAACCCTTTCAGTGAAAAAATTTTTCCTAATGTCCAGCCTAAACCTCCCCCGGTGCAACTTGAGGCCATTTCCCACATTACCTGGGAGAAGAGATTGACACCCACCTCGCTACAACCTCTTTTCAGGCAGTTGTAGGGGGCGATAAAGTCTCCCTTCAGCCTCTTTTTATCTAGCCTGCAGTTTCCATGAAAGGAAACTTCTGGTTTTATCAAACTGGTGCTTGTCCAGCAAAGCACCATGCAAGAGGGATCAGCACCATGGGCTGAGTGGAGATCCTGAAAAAAAATACGGTTTTCCCAACAATGAACAAGACAGACACATGGATAGATCAAGCTGGAGGTATGTGAACGTATATTAAGCCTTGACCAGACTGAATGGTGTGTTTGGTGAGTCTTGCTAGAGAGTAACACATTAGCTCCTGCCACTGAGGCAGGCGGAAACTCTTCTTCGTTGTTTCAGCAGTTTAAAGCATTATATCTGCAGCTGCGCATACTTTTCGAAATTTGGCCCATAGTCTTTATCTGAGCCTATCTGCCCAAATTTGCAGAAGTTCAAACAGGCAGAACCTGGATTTTCACTGAGGGAGGTGCATCCCAGGAGCTATGGCCATGTGGGGTAGGATGGAGCTGCCAGCAGTGCCTAATTCAGGGCTTCAACCGGTAGAACCTATCACTTTCAAGTTATAGCTAAAACAAACATATGATGATGAAACTAAACAACAACAAGGCCAACTTCCGATGCAGCTGAAAACAAAACCAGGCCAACTCAATTGGGAGAAACCCAGAGGCAAAGGTATCGCCTTATTTGTCCCCGGGTTTTCCATCTGGATCAGAGAACTGAGCTGAAATGTCGCTTCTCTATGAGAAACTGTGCCTTCCTCTGCACCCCCAACAACAGCAAAGCGAACAATGCTTCGCATTTGTTGCCAAATCCTATTGTAGCTTAGTTTATTCTTGTCTCTGTGAATGCACTGGCCTTCTCTGTACTTCCGCAGTGCAAGTTCCCTCTGCTAACAAAGGCACTGGCACTGCTGCAGGCCGCCCACCAGCAGTTTAGCACCCTGTCATCTCATTCCTGATGAGCAAGGCTCGATGTCATGATGCAGTAAAAATGCAGCTGTCTGCTGCAGGGACCCCAGGGTCCCTCAGCTGCAGTCCCCCTGGAAAGCCGAGCACAGGCACTGCCTTGGTGCATCACCATTGATAACCCTTCGGTGTGGACATGAGTGATGGGTCAACACATCGGGAAAGGACCAGCTCACATGTCCCATATCTCTCTTCTTAGTGAATCCAGTTAAAACTGGAAATGTTTCCATCAACAGCCATCTCAAAAAGTTTATGACTCTCTAGATAGGCCAAGGAAGTTTATAGTTCTCTCTGATAAAAAAGTTCATGTGCTCAGACAAAAATTCTGCGTTTGTCGCAGACGGTTCGCAAAAAACAAAATTTATTTTTATGCATCTGTGGGGTGAATTGAGATTCCCGCACAGGCCGATCAGTACCCTGGCCAACCCTTGGAGTGTTCCTTTAAACAGCCCTCTGAAATTCCCAGAGCCACTGCCTGAAACCAGCACTTCAGCGTGTGACCCTTGTGAGTTATGGTAGTATTAGGCACTGGGCCACTCTGATGCAAGTTCCGCGAAATCTCAGACCTTTTCTAAACTTCCATATTGATATATTTCCTCGTTCCAGCGGTGCATAAAAGAAACAAACCCCAGAAAGCCCCACTCTGGATTTTCCCTTGCTGTCTTGTGAGTCTTAAATCCATCACGGTATTCGTTAGTAGCGCCCGGGCCATCACACAGGTTCTGTCAGGTATCCAAGAAGAGCTGCCCACCTTTCACTTGCTGATGCACTCAAAGCCCAGGAGGGAGGAGCTGAAGACAAACTTCACCATATCTCCTTTGCAGAGATTCCACTGCAGTGACATATTTCTTTTTTTTCTCATTGGCTGTATGTGGCAGGAGCTAACCATGTCACGTTTTGTCACAATTCACTTTCCTGAGGGACCTCTTCATTGGTTTATATTGGAGAAGGACAGCTCTTACCCTTCCACCCAGGCTGTGTCTTTGCAGGTATCTTGCATCTTTCTGCCTGCACAAAACATCTTTGATGCCAATGAGCTCACTCAAAGGAAGACTCCTCCTGGCAAGGGATCCTTTGGGGACATAGTCTCTATGTAGAGCGTACTCTCCTCCTCTGGTATGTAGCTGATAGCCACTTCTGTGTGTCCTGATGACTCCGAGTAGCCAGATTAGCCCTTGTGAGCATGAGCATCCAGCACAACAAGGGCATGAATATCCAGCACAAACAGCGACCAGTCTGGTACCTAAACGGCCCAAAATGTGAACGAACACAAATCCTGCAGTTCTGCTCTGTGTCTGCTCATACATGGGCTCATATAATTCAGCCACTAATGTCTTATAGGCATCTTTAGCCTTATCTCCTTCTTCCTTTGCACCTCTGGGCCCTTCTCCACAACGTCAGGTCTCAGCTCTCCTGTGGTGCATCTTCTTCTGCAGTGCCCCTAGCAGAAGGGGTCCACAGAAGGTCCTCCATGGCATATGTGAAGTTAGGTGTGACGAATGAGGACCTCGCTTACTTACTTACTTACCTTGCACTAATGACTCCCAAGCCTAAGCAGGTGGATGAAGAAGCTGGAACAGCCCAGCCTGAAGCTCAGGGAGGGTTAATGCAGCTGCACGTGGCTGGCAAAGGAATATGGTATGAGGAAGAGCCACAACAGTGACACACGTGTGCATGGGGGACAGATGGGGATGGAAGTGCTGGGAGAGGTCATGCTGGGGCTGAGGTCAATACGCCTTTGTTACCACCTCCTCTTCCCTGTAAGGTCAAACCTTGCCACAGCTTTCAACACCACTGGTGTTTAATGGCTTGAGTTCTCTACAAATGAGGAGGTGGGGAATGGGAAAGCAAACAAGTCCTTTCTTCACCCTTTGTACCTTTCTTTGACCTCTTTCCTCACCTTTCTCCTGAGCCTCACCTTCCTCTGCAGGAATATCTCAGCACGGGCAGTGACACTCTTTGCCCTGCTTGGGCTGTGCTTGGTGCCTGAGATGTGCCACAGCCACCAACTCTGGGTACCTCTCGTTGCTCGTTGCAGCTCAGTGCCAGCTGAGAGCATGAATCCCCGAAAAGCCACGTGGGGTGGGCGGGTGGCAGAGGGAAGTGCTCGGACAGCACAAAAGGCAGATGTTGTTTGCATACGGTGGAGCCTCTGGAAGCCAAGCATGCTGTGAGCACCAAGGTCGTCCTGTCCTCTCCTGTCTGCCACTCTCCCCATGGGACACAGCACCACCTCTTCAGCTCAGGAACTTGCTTAAACTTTCCCTGTGTCATGTCTGAAGCCAGTAGCTCTCTTGTTTCCTTCATTCCTTCCCTGCTCTGCGGCACAACGCCATTGCGGAAAAGCTTTTCACTTTGGCTGTTTTTGGAGTAAATAGCAAAGTATTAAAGGTTTGGAGAAGTTTCTGTGTTTTGTAACTCACCCCCTTGCCAAAAAAACCCCCAAAAAACCCAACCCCTATGAAAACCTTCTCAGGGGATATGTGTTTGTTAAAAAATTGCCCTTGACCAGTGTCCAAACCAGCAACCCGCAAAGAGAACAGTTCGGTGTTAGAAGTGAGTGAGTACAGAGGGCTAGGATTAGTGCTGAACTCATGATTTGTAGTTATTACCCAAGCACACTTACATTGTCTCACAGTTTACCAGGCAACCCCAGATGTCTTTGCTCCTTAACTTTTCACAGATGAAACTGGATGAAAAAGATTAAAAACCTTGGATCCCTCTTTTCAGCTGTGGAAAGCTTCCTTCTCAGGCTCATGTTCCACCGAACGAGAGGGCTCAGTTCCCTCCCTGTCCGAGGGAGCAGCGGAGCATCAGCTCACCACTGGCTGGGAGGCGTGCGGGTCCTCCTGCCTTCCTTTGGATGTGTCTCACCGGGTCTCAGCCATACGCTGGAGTGGGCCTGTTCGGTGCACAGATATTGCAACAGGATGGGCTTTCTCCCTATGAACCTAAGCTGTGGTAGGAACTGAGCTGGAATTTCTCCCGGAGTTTTCCCAGCCTGCTGCTGAGCCCTAATTGCTTCTAACAGATGTCAGTGCCTTGGAGATGCAGTCGTGGGCAACTACTTGCACATTTCTTTGTAAGTATTTTCTCTCAAAGTGCCTGGTATTTGCTGTTTAAGTTGTCTGTTTGTGGTCCTTGGTTGCTTTCATGACATGGCGTTGTTTCTGTTCCCAAACTGGAGGAGCGAGCCAGCCTTTTTTTAGCAGGACTTCCCAGCTTTTTGAACCTAGAAATTGGTTTCCATGAAGGTTTACACCCACAGTTTTAGTGCCGGGAAGGCTCTCGCTTGCAGGACTTGATCACAGGACTCTTTCCAAACTCTGCAGGGGCTCAATGCCAAATAAAACAAACCAAAACCAAACCAAAATCCTTTTTTTTTTGCATCCTTTTCCAGTTAGGAAAGGTGGGATTTGCTATGACCTCTGGACTTCACAGCATGATTCCTCTAGAGCAGACAGGGAGTCTCTCCCGACCACAGCTTCCCTGACTGCTGGTTCTTCCCCCCGGCTCTGCTGTTCCCTTCTCCTCCCCAAAAATGCCTATGACACGAGGCTCCCCCTTTTCCTCTCCCTCCACCACCCAGCCAGCGCCTCCCCGCCCCGAAAGGTCAGGCACCCCAAAGGCAGGTGCCTTGTGCACTTGGAGGGGGCGCGGCGGCGGCGCAGGGCTGTGACAGACAGGAAGCCTTTTACTCTAATTAGCCTTTGCAGAACTCTGGCATTTCTCCTCAGAGCGGTTTCCCCACTGATGAGGA
>NW_009259967.1:109146-112524 GCF_000687185.1 Egretta garzetta | reverse complement strand
CGCTCTTCCTTCTCACCTCGCACGTCCGAGCCTCCCGCCGTCTCCTGCTGGGCTGCAGGGGTTCGGCCGTGGATCACGTTTCTCGGAGGAAGCAGGCAGGGGATATGTGAGGGGATAAACACTGTTTTCTGATGCTGGGAGGGATTTCTTTCAACTTGGCTATGTTCACGACCTGAACCTGGATCCTTTTTGCTACCCGCTCCCCTTCGCCTGCTGCTGCCTGGCCCGGACTCGCCAGGCTTTTGTCTGGTTAATCAGTATGACTCCTTCCAGGGCTTCCAGGGGGCTCTTTGGCCGCTGGGTTATGAAGACCCATGAGTTCATTGTTTAAATTAAGTTCTTCTATATGGAAACACCACTGGTTTCCCATATGGTCTTGGCAAAGCCACCATCCGCTCCCCACCTAAATTAAATTTCACTAATTGAATTAGTTACCATTTTATCAGCTGCCGCTTTGCAGTAGTTTGCGAACCCCCAGGGGCCCAGGCCACGCGCAGTCAAGAGCTTCCCCACCTCACTCTCTCATTTATCATCGTGACAACGCTCAGCGCTGGGAGAAGCAGGGGGGTGGAGAGTACCCTGCCCTTCCCAAGCATCCCAGCCATCTCCGAGCATCCTAATGATTGACCTCTGCGAGCAAAGCAGCCCTGTGCTGACCCCGGGCTGCTGAAAGGAAGCATTCTCCCCTTTGTAAAAATCCCTCTGCGACGGCAGCACGGGCTGGGCTGAATGCAGGAGTGTCAGAAGGGAAGCCCCGCGTGCGGGTAGTGGCGCCCTGGGATGTCGCAGCTTCCATATGCCAGGGGACTAATAGCGACAGGCCTGGGCTCAGGGGACAATGCCGCCCCGCCGGCCTGCGGGCAAGAAAGGGAGAGGGGGGCACGTGGAAAGGGACGTCCTGAAATTGGTCTGCCAGCGTCTGGCAGCGGAGCGTGAAGCGTGTCACCTGCTCCGGGGACTCGACCATTGTTGTACCCCAGCAGGATGCTGGGGACACAGCGCCGGAGCGGGTGGCAGGCCCCCAGCGCTGCCACGGGTGTTTCTGGCTGCTGGACTGCACTGGGCTGCTCAGGGCTGCGGCCGGGCTCCCCAGGTGCTGGCGACTGACCGCTCAGGAAGTGTTGGCTCTCGTGCTACAGCTTTTGGGGGTGCTCAGGGAGGGGGAGAGACATGTAGAAACATCATCACCCCGTCCTTCCTGACCCGCTGCTACTGCTGCATCATCATCTCCTCTCTGTGGGGGAAGAGGGGGATGCACAGAAGCAGCAGGCAGGCTGGGGATGTAACCCTCCGGACTCAAACCACAAGGAAATGCTTTCTAGCATCAGCACTGCCTAATGCTTAGTGGTGTGGGAATCCTTCCGAGTTGGAAACCAGGGATGGTAAGGCCAGCAGGGCTATGTGGGCTTAGCAGGGTGAGTTTGTCAACTGCACCAGTTTGTATTTAGACCCCTTGCTGAAGGTAGACACCTTCACCTAATTTAGACGCTGCCAGACCCAAGCTTGCTTTGCAGATGAGGCAGAGACCTGCTGGTCGTGATGATCAAGTTAAGTATCTGCAGGATGCACCTGAATAACAGCTGATGGATCCTACAGCCAAACTCCACTGCTTCCAAGATAACCTGTCGAAGGGTGACCTGGTTTTCCTCCGTGGACCTGTGATGCAGAAAGCACGTTGACACCTGTGCAGGGAGGGAAGCCAAACTTGAGAATGCAGCTGCTACTCCAGTGTTGAGCAGGGTCAGCACCCTTCTGCCCACAGCCACCCACTTGCCTTTTCTGGGCTTGCTGGGCTTTTCTGTACTTGCAAACAAAACCAAAAAAAACATCTGTTAAAAAATGATCAAAGCTGAATGTGCATTTCGCTGAAGTTTGGCTAACGCCCAACATATCATATGTCTTTGATAAAATGCTGACTCCTTTCAGAAACCCTGCAAGGGTGTTTGAATATCTGAGAAAGAACAGTCCCAGGAGTACTTGCCAGTCTTTCATGCTCAGCAAGGGGTCAGTGCTTCATTTTTGGTGGTATTCACCAATTTATGCCCCCAGACCAATTTTAACATTTCCTCATAAATCATCCAAAAAATATATACAGAGGTCACAGTAACAAATGAGTCAGAAAGTGCTCAGAACAGATTTATTAGATAGGAAGTGGGATATCTCTGAGCTGATTAACAGTTTCACCCTTCGAAGTCATGCTCTAGGTTTTCACCTGGCTTTCTGCTAGGACATATCTATTGAGTCCCATTTTTTCCTTTGCAAATAGACTTTAACAAAGATCAGGTATTGATTTTTCAAAGCAGACCATAACTGCATCAGCGAGGTAATGAGATGATGAACAGAAGCTGTGAAAATGTGTGAAAAGTCCAGCATTCATCAAAGCTCTACGAAAGCAGAAGGGCTGAAACCTCAGCATGGCCCAGAGGTTTGGATCTACCAAAGTGGTGGGGATGGCGATATGGAAGCGTCCCAGCTGGTGAGGGATTTGGAGCAGCAGCTGCAGCACCAGCATGGAGACGAGGGTGTTGGGCCAGCAGTGGGAGCAGGGAGCTGGGGTGGAGGGAACAGGCGGCACCTGGGAAGGGACATCTGGCTGTGGGGTGCTGAGCAGGGGTGGTTGGGACATGAGGCACTAAGGCGAGAAGGTGTGGGATGTGTACTCTGGGTGGTACTGGGATGCTTAACCAGCCTGCCTCACAAGACACTGTTGTGAGCCAGGGATGGAGATGGCCTGTGGGTCCCTCACCACCTTCTAGTGCATAATATGCAACAGATTTAAATGTGACTGAACTTAGGTGCAATCTCTGGACACCCCAGATGCATTGTTTCAGGCCTGTACTGCACCTCTGCTCTCTCCCTGTCCATACAGAGCTGGTGTTGAGCAATCCCCCAGATGTTTACTTTGCTTTTGGAAGGAAATGGAAATTTACTCCAGAGCTTTACCTCATCGCTGCTGGGACATTTGTGGGCAGCAGCGTTTCCAGAACCATTCCGGTTCTTCCTCTGTCTGGCTCCTCCTGTACCAGAGGCAGCTGGCTTTGCAGCAGTGTTATTTTTTCCCCCCAATTTCATTTCATAGAATCACAGAATCATAGAATGTTTTGGGTTGGAAGGAACCCCTAGAGGTCATCTAGTCCAACAGCCCTGCAGTGAGCAGGGACACCGCTAACTAGATCAGGTTGCTCAGAGCCCCGTCCAACCAGACCTTGAATGTTTCCAGGGATGGGGCCTCCACTACCTCTCTGGGCAACCTGTGCCAGTGTTTCACCACCCTCATTGTAAAGAATTTCTTCCTTATAGCTGGTCTAAACCTACCCTGTTTTAGTTTAAAACCATTACCCCTTGTCCTGACACAGCTGGCCCTACTAAAAAGATTTT
>NW_009259967.1:105827-108706 GCF_000687185.1 Egretta garzetta | reverse complement strand
TCCCTCGACCTGCTGGCCACACTTCTCCCGATGCAGCCCAGAGTACGGTTGGCCTTCTGGGCTGCCAGCGCACATTGCTGGCTCATGTCCAGCTTTTCATCCACCAGCACCCCCAAGTCCCTTGCCTCCAGAACTTCTGCAAAAACTTCATATCTTCTTCTGAATTTACATGAGTCAAAACGTTAGTCATCAAATCCTCCTCTCCTCCATGCTTAACAAAAGCTCTCCTTGTCCATGGAGGAGCCCTGAGGAGCCAGGGGCTCCGCATGGGATCACATCCCTTCTCCATGTGGTGATGGCTACGGGGCACCTTCAGGAGGAAGGACAGACTTGCCAGCATCCATCCACTAGCTCCATCTAGTGAGAAGACTACCACGGCATCCCTCAGCAAGGGGACATGGGGCCAGGCTCCCCAGCCTTTCAGGGCCGCTGGCAGGATCACCCTGGCTTCTCCAGGTCCCCAGGTGGATTGTGCTGGATGATGAGAGGCTGGTTGGAAACCCACGAGCAGAGTGCTGCAGCAGGAGGTGTAGGGGAGGTGTGGGAGCAGGAAAAGGCACAGTGGGCCCCCGTTCCCCCCCCCCCCCCCCCCCCCCCCGCTCAAGTGAGAAGTGAGCTGGTGTATCTCCTGGTGGGCTGAGGGCCAGAGAGCTCCTTCCAGACCTCTTCATCCAGGGCGGTGCATTTATAGTGTGGGTACAGAGTGAATCTGGTCTTTATACTGGGCTTGGACCTGCTTTAAACTGGCAATGTCCCCCTGCTTCTTGGCACCATGATTTTATGGCCATCAACATGAACCACTGCCTGTCAGACATAAATGCCAGCACTAGAAAGTTCATCCTTCCCCTGGGCTGGCTGTGGAGGACAGAGATGAGTGTGGTGAACCTGAGTCCACAGCATTGGCAAGAGAAAGAGCATGCTTTAGCGCGAGTGTCTTTAGGGTTTACACAGGTTCAACAGTGTCCTGGTCCTTTTCATAGCAGGCACAACAGTTTACTGCACACCATCACTGTACAGAGTTGCACCATTTAATGGGGGAAAGAGGTGCTTTTGTGCTCTCCAGAGAAGACAGTCTTTCCTTTTCCACTATTGGCACTCAGGGTTCACCTTTTGGCAAGCCACGTCCCACCCAACTGCCCCTCTTCCTCTAAGCCTATTAGGAGGAAGGCTCTGAAACGGATTTGTCTTTTCCCTTGGCTGCTTCAACCGTGTTGTTTTTTCCAATCTCTAGTTGAAGTGCATGAGTTTTAAGGTGACCTAATATATCAGAGTAATTTTAAATTCTGCAGTATCATGACAAATCTGAGGTTAAGATTTGAGACTGGGACTCCCTAGCATATTTTCAACTGCTGCTGTTGGACAAGATTGGTGGCAGTGGGGATTTATCTGGGATTTCCTTTGGTCACTCTGTCACTCTGCTTTAGCCCAGCAGGTTCCTTCAGTGACTGAAAGAAAACTTATCTGCATGGTATTTATTCCCACCACCTCACTGCCTCTTGAACTCATCACTTTCATGGGAATGGCATCTTGAAAGATGGTAATCGGGGTAATACATGGGAATAATTATAGATTAACTTCTGGGTATGATGACCTAGTGGGATAGTTTGGCACAAAAAGGCCCATGCTGTCTTGGGGGCGAGCAAAAGAGGAAATCAGGGTGCATCAGGAGGGCACAAAGAGGATGCACTTCTCTGAACTTCAGTGGTGGGAACCACAACGGCATAGTGGGTCTGGCTCTGCTAGCCATGCTTGGAGAGGTTGAAGGAGGCTGAAAAATTACAGATGGGTCAGATAAGAGCTAGAAGAATAAAAAATCTGCAATATGAAAAACCCGCTTTTCAGTTTAGCAAATATACTCCCTGAAGAAGGTTAAGAAGTGATTTTATCTTTGCCTATAAAAACCTAGGTCAAAAGGAAGTATCTGATATCATTGATTTTTTTTTGTTTCATTTAGCCAAAAAGACTAATACACTGTGCTGGCTGGAGGTTTATGAACCTAAAGCTGGAATAAAGTTTACGTTTTTAAGAAGAAGCGTAACAATCCACTTCATTTGAGCAATCTGGGGAACTGCAGTGTTATTCATAGATTACATTCCTCTCTGCAATAGAAAAAGAATCATTAATCTTTTTTTTTTTAAGAGCAACATTGTAGTAATTCCTGTCTCCCTTCCAAGCAAAGGCAGATGATTTACGTATGTTTTAAAAATCATTCTGTGTTTGGTGCCTGCAGCTACAGAGGATGAGACTGTGTGACTCAAGAGGTCTCTTGTGTTTCTCTATATTTTGTTTCATCCCCTCTCAAACAAAGGTATTGGGTTGAAGCCTTCAGCAGTTTGCAGATTACACGGTGAAGGATTTTTTTCCCCCTCAGGCCACCGTGGTTTGGTGAAGAGGAAGCCTTGTGCAAAGCTGACCTGTGGCAGCTCCTCTCTCCTGTTCCCTCTGCTTGGAGCATATTCTTGGCACCATGTCACCAGGCAATGGAAAAGAATGGCAAAAAGTCCATTTTGTCTAACCAAATAAGGTCTTCCACCAGAAGGAGGAAAACTGCTGTCTTATGTCCTGTTTCTGTGTCACTCTGGTGCTTCAACTTTGAAATTTCATTTTTCACTATCACCCGTGGGTTTTTACCCTGCAGTGTCTCTCCTGCCTGGCTGCCCAATAGAGATTTGAGGAAATGCGGCAAATACCCTCATACTAAGAGAAGCATTGCAAGAATGGGAAGATTCCAGGAATAGGAAATGTGGTATTACTCAATAAACATTAAATAACAAACACTCCCTCAAGCCATAGAAGAAAAAAAGCATTCATTGACCTTTTTGGTACAAAATAATTAAGAAAAGGGTGGATGATTTGAAGACGGTTGATGTCCCTCTCCA
>NW_009259967.1:103606-105779 GCF_000687185.1 Egretta garzetta | reverse complement strand
GGGGAAGCAAGAGAGGGGCTTTCCTCTGCGCATACTATAAAGGAGAGAAGTCAAGTGTCTTTGCATTGTGCAACACACGATTTCTGTAACTTTAATCGAAATGTGCATGCAGGGCAGGGGGTGGGGGAAAGAGCTAGATTGTGTTGATAGGATATTGCTTAGAGAAATTCCAGTTCCTGATGCTCTTAACGAAAGTATTCGCCATGAGGAGGGGGAAGGGTTGGCAATGAAGGCTTTTTTTTCTCAAGAATTCCCATTTGGAACACATTACGCTCTTGCAACATGGGATGGGTAAACATTGTATTCATTATTAGATGGAGACCAAGAGCTGAATTTGTTTGCCTTTGATAAAGCAGTTGTTCTATTGACCGTATGTCTTTATTCTCTGGAAGAAGTAGCTGTTAAGAGAAAGCGCGTCTCTGTGAAAATGAAAAGGACTGTGTGCGGAAAGGAGGAACGAGTCATTTGAACTGTGCCTAAAACCACTGACATTCTACCTCCATGCCAGTTTCACTTTCAGAAACCAGCTGTCAAGTTGTCAGGCTGAGAGATGATCATTTCAATCTGTTAGGTTTCCGGCGATACACATGCCAAACATTGCAGGATCATCGTGAACTAGGATCCAACATGTTGGAAGCAAAAGGAAAAAAATCCTCATACACATGTATAAATAGGTAAACACAGAAGTGACGTATTGCAGCTGGGCTGATGCGAAGGTGCAGAAAAGCATCCAGATTTGCCCTACGTAGGACTTCCAGGATGATCTTCCGGGTCTTTTTCCTAAATCTACCTTTTAATTTTTAAGCTACAGCCCTGAAATTTTCAGGGGCTCTTTCCAGGTGCAACATGTTGTTTGGAAGAACATCAAAATCTAAGCTTCCAGCTGGCTGCCTGGACAGGTAGCCCCGCTCCCATTTGTCCTGGCTGGCTGAGGTGGGGAAGGGATCCTCCTAGAGAAACTGATTCCCCAGTAACCCAGCTGGGCTCTGGAAAGGGCATGAACAAACCTATTTCTCAAGATTTTGCATCTGGGGTTCTCCTGCCAAAATTTTTAGGAATTTTTCCTTTACAACTGAAAAGAATGATTCACCTTTTAGATAAGAAATAATTAATTGGCAGTTTTTGAGCTGGAATTTCTCTCCAACTAGACTGTCATCATGAAAAAGTCCAGCACTGGGATGATAGCATTAGCAATCTTTAAATTCAACCTTCTGTTAATCTTGTAATTTATTTTCTTTTCCAAAGTGAACCATATGTTGCTTGCTGGTTTTCCCATTGTACTGAAGATGTGTGGCTTCTATGGAAAATTTGCATTTTGTCTGGGTGCTAAGGTTTACCCCAGGTATCACAAATAGCCACAAACTCAATTCTGAGCCCAGTAAAGAATCTCAAGCTCCTGAGGATGAAAAACTCTGCTTTTTGATAAAATTAAATACTTGACGAGTAGTGGTAACTTTCCCAGGTGATGCTCTGGCAGTGCAGAGAAAGGGTTCATCTGCTGCCTCTTGGAGGATTGTCTCCCTCCCTGAATCAAAAGGGGAGAAGAGCATTTTGACCAGCCTGAAGGGTTAAAGGGGGCTCTATTTTGAGTGAGACCAGCTTTCCACCCTTCAGTGTAAGGGCAAGCCTTGTTCCTCCCTTATCCAAGAATGGGAATAAGTCAACGTCAAGGAATGGCAAGTGATGAAATTTGGGACGTGATAGACCATGGGATAAAATCCATGCAGGTGGGGAAGATGGTTAGATGGAGAACAAAACAAGACAGGGCAAAGAGAAATGGGGAGGAACACCTACAGATGCTCATCATTGTGCAGGAATCTCACATGTGAGGCTGGAAGGGGAGGTTATCCCTATGGTGCGGTTGGGGAGGATGCGAAGTGGAGAACAGAGAAGTTCTTCAAACTGGAAAGAGAAGGAGAGTAGCTGAGGAAGCTGCCAGAGCTATGAAGACCGAGAAGCTGCCTGAGCAACAGGGCGTTCCCAGGACACCATGCTTCCTAAAGGAGGCATTGCCTCAAGTAAGAGAAGAAGAAATTGGGCATATCTCAAACAGGTACATGGGAAGGACAATGGCCAGTAATTCATCCAGACCAGACATATTTCCAGGGGAAACACAGGAGATGGAGGCAGATCAATTGGACAGGCACCCCAGTCAATGCGGGGAAAGAGGGGA
>NW_009259967.1:95136-103573 GCF_000687185.1 Egretta garzetta | reverse complement strand
GAAAGAGTGGAAAACAGGAGGGTGGGAGAAATTCGGATACCTCATAGGGACAAGCCAGATGACAACATGTGCAGTGCAGATTTGCTGGGGCACTGAAATAGAATCTACATAGAAGCAGTTTACAGAGGATGGGATTCAGACCTGAGAAGGGTGCAGTGACGGTATTTTAGGCAGGATGTCTGGGTGTGCTCTGAGGACCTGGAGGTCCATGATTTCAGACCACTGGGCCTGGCAGTGCCAGCAGAGTATGGGGGCTGCTCTAATGCACTGCAGCTGGCAAGGTGGGTTATCACTTGATTTCTCTTAGCTGGATGTGAGCTACTGTTGTGCTACCGTCTATGGTCCATAGTATCAAAAGCAAAAGGAAGAACTTTATAAAGTTGTTCTTTCATACTGACAGCTTGCCAACTGCTTTCTACAGGAGATTTCAATTGTTTAGCTGTGGCTACAGCTAAAAAAAATCCCAAAACACCAAAGGCTAGGAGCTGCTGTAAGATATTTGCAAGCTGTACAAAACGACAAGGGCTAAGTGGTGTCTTCTGGTGTCCTCACTAAAGAAGAGGTAGGGTGGTTTTACACCTTGTTTTGAAAGTGAGCTGGTAGTCAGGTCAGTGTGCCGAATGGAAAAGCTAATGCAAAGGTCAGATGCCAGGTAGCACAGATTGCTGGAAAAGTTTTCTATGGCTTAAATCCCACTGAAGTTTGCAAGTGCAGGAGAGTAACGTTACCTGGAGGCTTGTGCATGGTCGCTAGTTAGCTCTTTACCTAATACTGTGCTGCTAAATTAAGCTTGGAAGAACCGTTGGGGCTTTTTAAGCAACCCAGGGGCAGGCAAGGAAATGTAATCAGAACCCAGCAGCCTTTCTGTTTCCCTCCTCTGGACATCTGTTTATAGTTCATTAGATGTATTATACAATATCAATATTTTATATGTCTGTAGATCAACTCATTGTAGAGGCATCTCAGAAAGCCTCATTGCCAACTGCTGGCTGGAGATCATGTGGATGTGAGAGTTGGAGGGGAAGTGCAGTATGGAAGAAGAAAGCTGGAATCAGCCAATTTTGGAAGGCCTCTGTGGCAAGAGGAGGGATAACTGCTTCCAGCCTGTATCTGGGATGCAATGAAGAGTGGATGCAGAGTTATGGGATCCCAGCTAAAAGATCCTCACAGCCTGTTGCCATGGAACTTTCTACATCCAAAGCAGGTCCCTCTTGATACTTCTCCAGGTTTTAGGTGAGTGCCAACCTTCTCCTCAGCTGTGAGTGTCCTGCCCATACCCTGGCCCCTGGCTGTGCTGCTGCTCTCCAGAGCTGCTTATGGGAGATAGGAAGCCGGTGCAGCTCCTGTGTTAGCAAAGAAGGAACTTCCCCAGGGCTCCCTGCAGCACCTTATCAGAAAGTCATCTACCCTCTCTCCGCAGCGCTTGATGATGATCTTCAGGATCCTCTTTGTACAAAACTGTTGGGGTTTGGGGGTGGAAGGGATTTGGAGAATGCTAGGCACTGAAGCTCCTTTACCCTTTTGAACTTGGCTTCCAACATTTTAGCATTCTGGCTTTGGCCGAGAGGCTGTAGAAAGTCACAGAGAAATGACTGAGTCCCTGTAGTGCAGCTGAAGTTTACACAGCAGCCAACACTCCGTATTGTTTGTGGGAAGTATTTTCAATTAGGTGACGGGGCAAAGGAGAGATTTTTCTCCGACCTGGAATCCAGTGTTTGTTGCTCATTTCAATATTGTATTCCCATGCAGCTAGCTGGCTCCGCATCTTGTACGTTCTTGCTTGTGATTTTTGCAATAAATGGGTGGGACAGACAGGCAAAGTCAGGACGTTCAGGGACAAAGATTATCTGCTGGAGTTGGTTATTGTGCTGGCTTAGGGGAACAATTCTTTTTAGCCTGTATCCTGGGCATTGCGTTGCAGAGGGGACTGATGGGTTTCAATGGGTTTCAAGAGACAGAGGGATTTTACTTGGACAGTGATAATGCTTGCACATGTGGAGGAAGTTACAGAGCTAATGGGCTAGCCAGATCCAAAAGAGAGGAACATCTTTCTGACACCGTGTGGAATTATCTATTTGCAGTCTGACCCATAACAGCTTAAAATCAGTTCAAGACTTTCTGGTGTCCTTCTTCACTCTGCAAAGAAGTTTATGCATAGGGCTCACATCTTTTGGGATTAAATATTTTAAGCCTGGTCTTCAGGCTTCAGACACGGAGCTGGGAAAGTAAGGTTTCCCCCTGTCAGGATGAAGTCATGCACCTGAATCCATGGAGGCATGCATTTACTGGAGAGCTAAGGGGGTTGTGCTGTAATTTACTATTAGCACAACTAGTAACTGTGCTAATGAACTACTACTATTATTCCTGGATGCTAATAGAGGTTCTGTCCACATAATCTAGAAGTCTCCAAACAGCTGCTGAGCCCGCTTTCCAGCCTTGCCTGGAGTTGCATCCATCCTGACCTTGGCAGATAGGACAACCTCAATTAAAACAGCTTCGTCACCTTCTTGCTGTTATGCTACAGACATGGTCACTATTAGGTATGTTGTCAGGACTGTGGGTTTTTTAATGGTTTTACCTTCTCTGAGAGGAAGCATGTGCAATTTATTAAAATAGAGTAGCGCCCCACATAGAAAGGAATTTGGAGAAGACATGCCCCACAGCTTCCTTGGTACTGTTCTCTCTTTATGCCTTCAGCATTCTCCAAGCAGAGGATAGAGAACAGGCACTGTTTTCCTAGAAATATTGGTGAAGATCACAAGGAAAGAAACTAGGCACCTGGTGAGAAAATGACGATTCAACCCTCAAAAGGATGCTCCCCCCGCCCCCAACAGTTCCCCAGGTTGTTTTCTGCATGCAATTTGCTTTTTTTTTGGAGACATTTAAAGACTACCAGATACAGATGACTGCTGCTGAGCGTGCCTGGGAAAGCGCTCTCCTAAGAGCCCCTGGAGGGAGACTTCCCAGCGGAGTGCTGCCAGCTCTGTGCCTGCCAGAGGGGGGTCTCGGTGGGGTACCACCCTTTCAAACAGCAGCGCTCCACCGCAGGCTGAGGGCGGGCAGCAGGCGCCTGGCAGAACACGTTGCCTTTCAGAGGCAGCCCTTGGAGGAAAGCACGCAGTAGATAAAGGCTGCCCCTGGGAAGGCTGGTGTGTATCAGAGGAGTCTGTGAAATGCTTTTCCCTACTGTTTCTTTAATGTGGAGGCTGGCAGCCTCAGGATCCAGGATCCAGTCAAGCATGGCCACACTCTCTAGGCTGTAGATTTTCAAACTTCTTTGGACATCAGTAGATGATCCACCTACCCTTCATATTTTCCTTGGGAGCCTCATAGGTTTTAATGCAGTTGTTTGATGTTACTAGCAACAGAGCTGCTGTTTTCAGGGCTGGAGTGAAATTTTCAGCTGGCCCGATACTGGTTTCCCCCCCTGCCAAGCAAATGGACAAGCCGATGGTTGCAACGGACCAGGAGATGGGCTCTAATGTGGGAGTGGGACAGGTGGCACCTGAATTAGGATGGGGAATGACTGGTGTCCCTCACAGCAGCTTCCCCACACAACCATCTGCACCAGGGAAGCTGCTCCACCGCAAGCACTTTCAGCCTCCTTAGCACTAATCTTAAAGCTGAGGGGTATTTACTGTGGGCACTACATGTCCACTTTGCATTTGGTCTACAGTAAAATAGATTGGTATTGTTTATCTCCAGGTAAAATAGATGGGTATTAGACTCATGTGCATCGCTCAGAAATACTGTTATAACATTAGGGTAATGCCGTCGTCTCTTGTTGTGCGTCAAGGGATTACTTTGGCTGTAGGATAAGAGTGCTGCTGTGCAATAACCTCAACCCTATTTGCTTCTGGCTGACAAAAAAGGTCCCTTTTCTCTTCTCAGGTGCTCTGATCAAATCAGTGTCTGAACCAGATTTTCTTTGCTTAGTGCTGTTGCAAGCCACCCATGAGCCCCAAGGACAAAAAGTTTAAATCCAGGTGTGAGGAGCACTTCTTGCAGCTCCAGCATGGTGGAGGGAGCTGGCAGCTCTGCTGAGAAGCTCGTCCATGAATGTCACAGTGGTGGCAACTCATATAACTGCATTCATGACCACAGACTGGGGGCCAGGAAAGGAGGGGTACATGAGTGTTAAAAGCTACGGTGCACTGGTTTCCCAGGGTTAGCTCTTTAGGGAATATTTTGCAAGAGTGCCGTTAGTGAGACGTTCCTAGTTACTTCAGTCCTAATCTGAGAGAACCCGGGAGTTCATGACTGTCCTCAGCTCCCAGAACGCCAGCAACATCTTCATCGGGGAGCACTGGGGACAGAGTTATGTGAACCATTGGCAGCAGGGGACAACCCCAGTCCCAACCTCTGCTGGGGACCTCAGAAACCTCTGAAACATGGGAGTTTACATGGGGCGAAGACCTATGGCTATTTCCCCCAGTGAAAACCATAACAAAATGTAATATATGTGGATGTGTGAAAGGCTGGTGAGAGTGCTTATCTCTGGCGCAACACATAGCAATTGGGCTGAGGTGGATATATTGCTGTCATTTCTCATTGGCTGATACTGGCGCCCTGGCCATGGGAACGCTTCTTTGTGGTGCCATTATCTTTGAGTCCCTGAAATCTTTTGTGTGACTGACCCGCTGCAGAGACCTTTTGTCATCCTGGCCGATCGCTAACAACAATAGCACATAAACAAATACCATTCGGGTAAATCAGCATTTAATTAGTTCTGTGGAAGGAGTTCAGTGAGACATAACCTAGAAACAAGACTTCACGGGAAGGCTTCTGCGGCTTCAAGGCCCGACCACCTCTGGCTCCGCAAGCGGCATGCCGAGCCCATTGTGAAGAGCGTGCCAGTCATGCACCAAGTGCCAGCATTGCCCAGAGGGTCCTGGCAGAGGGGTCCAGCCCCCAGCCGCACAGCATAGGAACCGCTCAACTGCAGGCTGCTTGGTGGAAAGCTCCCCAGCAATGCACAGGACTTTTCAAATACACTTGAGGACCACACCATGGGGTACCAGAAGCTACAGGGCTTGTGGTGGCTGACAGAACTACGCTGACGTCCGTGCAGTGATGGCCATTGCTGGCACCTTGGAGTTCAGGGCTTGTAAATACAGAAAGCTGTGGTTTAGGGCAGATGTTAGTGCCAGCACCCCAGGGAGCTCTGGTCGAGCCCTTTAGTCACTCCGCTCTTGTTTCCCATTCTGGTCTGCTGTGGTTTTGCATTCACGTTGTCTCCATCCCGTGGCTGTGCAGGGTGATGTCACGGCATCACCTGCCTTTCCCTCACTTATGATGAAGGTGGTGGGGAACTGTCTCCCACACAAGAGGTGATTTTTAAACTCAGGGTGTTTCTACCCTGAGATGGATATGGATGCACCAAATTTCACTGCAGAGGACTCTCCCTCACACTGCTTCTGACCCCGAGAACAAGGGCAAGAGAGAAGGTTCTTGAACATGTAAAAGGCTGTAATATTTCTATGGAGGACACATTGCATTTCCTTTACGTAGTGCCTCTGTTTGTCACCACTTACTTCCAGACAGTCCAGATTCTATGTGTTCTATGTGCCTTTCCCTCTGCTCCTCACGTGTTCTAACATGAAGAAACAAGATGGAGTTCCCACTTCAAGAGTTATTTCCAAATCGCTGCATTTGCTTCTCAGAGGCTCTCAGCAGAAGCAGGGAACAGCTTTCTGTATGTGTCAGCATGAACTAGAACACTTCCTAGCTTGATCTGCTTCCAGCAGAGTAAACAGAGATGCCTGAAGTATGATTTAAAAATTGTATTCTGCACATATAAATAATCTCCTAGCTATGGTAGTAAAATAACACAGCTGTGTCTCCTCTAGAACTGAAGGAGCCAGACTCCCGTGAGTAGATATACTAATTTAAGTGGCTGCTTCTCTGGTCTTCTGCTTCCTGAAAGCTGGTTTGTTTTTTTTTTTTTACTGTGGAAGATCAACACAGTCATTGCTTCTTGTGTTTGGGGGGTTATGATGTGCTGCTCCATAGTGCTCTCCCTGGGAGTCATTGGCTGCTGCCCTGTGCTGTGCCCTGGGGCGACATTGCTGCCTGGGCTGCGAGTACATCCCCGTGGCCCTATACTGGCAGATATTCACCCTCTACAACTGCCTGAGGGAAGGTTGCCACAACCCTGCCAAAACACTGCGATGGCGAAGGGTGGACTTCGGCCCTTGCTGTCAGGGATCCGGTGGGGGTCTAGCTCAGCTGCCTTCAGCTGGGTCACTTCAGATATTCACGGCAGTGTTGAAGAGCAAAACAAGGTTCATAAAGCAGCTGGATCTCAGGGAAAGGCCATTTTTTGGTAGGGCCTCAGGGAGATGTGTGCTATGGGGACGGGGGCAATGCTTACAGCCCCACCTTACGTTGCTGCCCTGAAGATCCTCTGCTGCAGAGGAGGAAGGGGAAGGAGTTTCAGACCTGGCAGGTATTCAGTGCCAACCTCCTCGGCCCAGCCAGGGCGCTGCTTTACTTGCCTCTTATCTTTATGTTAATCTCATTTTATAATTTTTATGGTTAGGAAAAGGAAAATAAAACCTCAGAGATACAGCACACTCTCTGAACACAATATCCAGGCAAAGACACCCTTTTCTGGCTGACGTAAATGCAGCTTCTGGTGTTAGTTATATCCAGGCTCTGATCTCCCTCCATGTCAGCTCCTTACGCTATCTGCAACAAATTTACATCTTGATTTACACCAGTGCAAATAAGACATACGGTCCAACAATCCTGGCACGCTGTTTGTAGGAAAATTTTGGCCTGACTCCCATTTCAACATTTTCCAGAGGCTCCTGGCTGTGGTGGAATTGCACTGCATTCGTGCTCATCTGTGAAGAGAAGGAGGTCTTTTCTCAGAGCCACATCTGCCAAATCATAGCACACTAAATGGTCGATGAGTTTCAGCATGACAGGGGAAATTCCCCCAAGTTTCCTTTCCTACACTAGCAGAAGGCACTCTCACAGTTTTTCACATTTTTGGAGAAGCCTGTGAGCGAAGAATTTACTAGGGAGGAGAGAACTCACGAGATTTCAGAGGATTTTTTTTTATTACTTGCTCTTTCTAAAACTCCTGGGGTTTCCCTAGTGGTGCTCTGAGGTCAGGCCACCATGCTTTCCCAGCTTCTCATTTCCATGACTCCCTCACAGCTGGCTATGCCGAATCTGCAAGCGGCAGGTAACGCAGACCCCGCGGTGGGGCTTCCCTCCCGCTGGGTGCTGGGTGGGTGCCTCCCCGGCCCCTGGGCAGCCTCATTAGGTAGCTGAAAGGCAGTGTGAGAGCCAGCATTTTGGCCCCAGGGGCTTCTCCTTGACGAGACTGGCATCCTGTGGGCTCCACACAGAATGTGCAGAGGCGACACGGTTGTGGGCAAGCGTCTTCTTTCACCGTGGAGCTGGCAGCCGGAGCCCGCTCTCAGCACACACGTGGAAATCATTCACAGGAGTTCCCAGTCCAAGTATAGGGGAAACAGTGTGACAGAAGCCGCTTTCTGTTCTCTTGGATTTGACTCCCCAGCTTTAGGCAAGAAGATTTCAATAACAGAGCACCTTAGCCACTGATGACGACCTGTTTACAGGAGAAAGGAATTGTGCTCCCATGGCGTGTGCTTTCAAAGAGGAGAAATACTTTCTGCAGCATCATAGCAATCTTGCCAAGCTGGAATAATCCTTTTTATAGTCCAAATGAGTTGGTATTGACTCTCCAGCTATTGGCGTTGCCTTGCCCATGCTCTCCACCTGCCCAGCTGCCTCCGGCGCTGCATGGCCATCTCTCTTAACCTCCGTTGGTGTGAAGAGCAGCTGTGTCTACTGGCATTTTTCAGAGTCCTCTCTCAGAAGTGGATGTCTTCATTTTAGCTCAGCCGTGAACCCTTAATTTTGCTTTGATGAGAAGTTATGCTTTTTGGAGAGCAGGGGGTCGGCGTGTGCACTTGGCAGGAGGGAGGTTCCTTTCCCGCCATCCCTTTTCCCCCTTTCTTCTTTGAGATGAATTTTCTTTTTAGTCTCTCTTAAAAATGGCTTTTTGTTTACTCACAGCCTTTACTCACATCCCTTCTTCTTTCAGTTGCACCTCAGCTTTCTGCTTCATGAGTCTTCAGTGCTGGGATTTCCTAAAATAATCTGGGCAGAATCTCAGAGGAACACAGGAAGAGGAGATTTGGTCTCCTTAATATACCATAAACAAAACGCAGAGAAACTCCTTTACCATCATGAATGAACAGCAACAGCTACTTCAAAATGAAAACCCTAAAGAAATGTTTTCGCTTGATACTAGACCTTTAAGGCCAAGGCGATGTTTTTCTGCCCTGGGTTCCTCCAGCGGTCTCTCCCTGGAGCCAGCTGAGTTGCTGTGCATTTCTGTGCGTTCCCAGCCAAGGGTGGGAATGGAGATCGCAGTGGCAGGCCCCAAAACCCGAAT
>NW_009259967.1:88183-94645 GCF_000687185.1 Egretta garzetta | reverse complement strand
TCCCCCGGGGAGTCATTGGCTGCGGCCCTGTGCTGTGCCCTGGGGCGACATTGCTGCCTGGGCTGCGAGTACATCCCCGTGGCCCTATACTGGCAGATATTCACCCTCTACAACTGCCTGAGGGAAGGTTGCCACAACCCTGCCAAAACACTGCGATGGCGAAGGGTGGACTTCGGCCCTTGCTGTCAGGGATCCGGTGGGGGTCTAGCTCAGCTGCCTTCAGCTGGGTCACTTCAGATATTCACGGCAGTGTTGAAGAGCAAAACAAGGTTCATAAAGCAGCTGGATCTCAGGGAAAGGCCATTTTTTGGTAGGGCCTCAGGGAGATGTGTGCTATGGGGACGGGGGCAATGCTTACAGCCCCACCTTACGTTGCTGCCCTGAAGATCCTCTGCTGCAGAGGAGGAAGGGGAAGGAGTTTCAGACCTGGCAGGTATTCAGTGCCAACCTCCTCGGCCCAGCCAGGGCGCTGCTTTACTCGCCTCTTATCTTTATGTTAATCTCATTTCATAATTTTTATGGTTAGGAAAAGGAAAATAAAACCTCAGAGATACAGCACACTCTCTGGACACAATATCCAGGCAAAGACACCCTTTTCTGGCTGACGTAAATGCAGCTTCTGGTGTTAGTTATATCCAGGCTCTGATCTCCCTCCATGTCAGCTCCTTACGCTATCTGCAACAAATTTACATCTTGATTTACACCAGTGCAAATAAGACATACGGTCCAACAATCCTGGCACGCTGTTTGTAGGAAAATTTTGGCCTGACTCCCATTTCAACATTTTCCAGAGGCTCCTGGCTGTGGTGGAATTGCACTGCATTCGTGCTCATCTGTGAAGAGAAGGAGGTCTTTTCTCAGAGCCACATCTGCCAAATCATAGCACACTAAACGGTCGATGAGTTTCAGCATGACAGGGGAAATTCCCCCAAGTTTCCTTTCCTACACTAGCAGAAGGCACTCTCACAGTTTTTCACATTTTTGGAGAAGCCTGTGAGCGAAGAATTTACTAGGGAGGAGAGAACTCACGAGATTTCAGAGGATTTTTTTTTATTACTTGCTCTTTCTAAAACTCCTGGGGTTTCCCTAGCGGTGCTCTGAGGTCAGGCCACCATGCTTTCCCAGCTTCTCATTTCCATGACTCCCTCACAGCTGGCTATGCCGAATCTGCAAGCGGCAGGTAACGCAGACCCCGCGGTGGGGCTTCCCTCCCGCTGGGTGCTGGGTGGGTGCCTCCCCGGCCCCTGGGCAGCCTCATTAGGTAGCTGAAAGGCAGTGTGAGAGCCAGCATTTTGGCCCCAGGGGCTTCTCCTTGACGAGACTGGCATCCTGTGGGCTCCACACAGAATGTGCAGAGGCGACACGGTTGTGGGCAAGCGTCTTCTTTCACCGTGGAGCTGGCAGCGGGAGCCCGCTCTCAGCACACACGTGGAAATCATTCACAGGAGTTCCCAGTCCGAGTATAGGTGAAACAGTGTGACAGAAGCCGCTTTCTGTTCTCTTGGATTTGACTCCCCAGCTTTAGGCAAGAAGATTTCAATAACAGAGCACCTTAGCCACTGATGACGACCTGTTTACAGGAGAAAGGAATTGTGCTCCCATGGCGTGTGCTTTCAAAGAGGAGAAAT
The DNA here is from genome assembly GCF_000687185.1 of Egretta garzetta. Lineage (NCBI taxonomy): Eukaryota > Metazoa > Chordata > Aves > Pelecaniformes > Ardeidae > Egretta > Egretta garzetta. The sequence goes on along the minus strand of NW_009259967.1, from coordinate 93,017 downwards.
ACTTTCTGCAGCATCATAGCAATCTTGCCAAGCTGGAATAATCCTTTTTATAGTCCAAATGAGTTGGTATTGACTCTCCAGCTATTGGCGTTGCCTTGCCCATGCTATCCACCTGCCCAGCTGCCTCTGGCGCTGCATGGCCATCTCTCTTAACCTCCGTTGGTGTGAAGAGCAGCTGTGTCTACTGGCATTTTTCAGAGTCCTCTCTCAGAAGTGGATGTCTTCATTTTAGCTCAGCCGTGAACCCTTAATTTTGCTTTGATGAGAAGTTATGCTTTTTGGAGAGCAGGGGGTCGGCGTGTGCACTTGGCAGGAGGGAGGTTCCTTTCCCGCCATCCCTTTTCCCCCTTTCTTCTTTGAGATGAATTTTCTTTTTAGTCTCTCTTAAAAATGGCTTTTTGTTTACTCACAGCCTTTACTCACATCCCTTCTTCTTTCAGTTGCACCTCAGCTTTCTGCTTCATGAGTCTTCAGTGCTGGGATTTCCTAAAATAATCTGGGCAGAATCTCAGAGGAACACAGGAAGAGGAGATTTGGTCTCCTTAATATACCATAAACAAAACGCAGAGAAACTCCTTTACCATCATGAATGAACAGCAACAGCTACTTCAAAATGAAAACCCTAAAGAAATGTTTTCGCTTGATACTAGACCTTTAAGGCCAAGGCGATGTTTTTCTGCCCTGGGTTCCTCCAGCGGTCTCTCCCTGGAGCCAGCTGAGTTGCTGTGCATTTCTGTGCGTTCCCAGCCAAGGGTGGGGATCCCGGGGCCAGCCACAAAAACCTGAATGAGCTCAGCCCCTTCCCTGCCCGACCCGAGGGGAGACACAGGGTCCCGTCGCCAGGGCTTCGGGTCACAGCCTCTCACCTGCGCTTCGGCACTGCGGAAAAACCCAAAGGGGAAAAAAGGGGCTTCCTAATGGGGAGCTGTATCTGAACTCTGTTGTTCTTGGTAGTGGACCTCACAGTGTTAAACGGGAGAGCGTGTACTTGAAGCCTGTGGGTTTGTTTTAGTTTGGCTCATTAATCTAACTGAAGCATTGCTGGCTGCAGCCACTGTGAGGATTAAGTGGGGCAGCAAAATAAACGGAAGCCTGAATATCTGCCCAGGTTATCGGCACCTCCCTTCCACCAGCAAACACCCTGGGACTGGTCAGTAAGAGGGGACCCTTGCCCTTACTCTTTTGTCTGACTGCTTTATTACTGAAATTCCTCTTTAGGCTTTTCTTGTTGGGAATATTGATCAGACGGACATGAAATACATAGAAATGAAAATAAATCATTACCTGTGCTGTCAAACAGAACTGAGGACAAACAGGGTGGTTCCTCAGTTCATCCTTGACGGCTCACTTTTTTGCTCTTGTGTAGAGACTTGACAGTGGATTGTGACCTGAGTAACACCAAGGGTAAGATCTATAGAAAAAGCACACATGCTGTAATTTACTGAAGGATATTCCTGATTATTTTACCCCTCCAGCTCTTGTTTCCTTATTGATGTTTACAAGTGTTTGCTTCTTCTGGCTGGCTTAATTCAGCTGGGTTATGTTGACTCTCTTCATGGCCTATCCCCTGTACAATCCAGAGCTAAAGCCCAGACCTTGGAAGGACAGAGTGCTTTTAAATCAGTGAACCTCTGCTTCTCTCCAAGACCTGTAGAGATGCTGCAGAAGTAACTGTGTTCGTACCAGTAGGGTTCCACCCATGCAAAATAGACACGAACAATGGGGCCTTGGGCTGTGCAATCACCAATATCTGCTGACCCACAGGGTGCAGTTTCCCATTTAGGCTTAATCTGATCTGACCGTGGGCTGCTGCTGAAAGGGTGGTCCTGCTCTTCCTGCCAGCTCCTAGCCATATGTTCCTGGCACCTCCCTTGCACTGGAAGTTCCAATCCTGGAGGCTATAGAAGGAACCAACAGAATTTTTTTTCTTTTTTTTGGTAAATTAATTTTCTGCCAGATCAGCAAGCTGATCTGAATCATCCTGGCACAGCGAGACCCCTATGTACGATGCAGGAGATCACCAGCTCAGCTGGCAACCTGCAGTTAGACTGGCTTAAGGATAACCAGAAAATAATCATCTGTCTTCTATACCCATCCTTTACACTACAGCCTCTGGAGAACCACCCCTCTCCAACACATGAGTTTGCATGAATCCATTAATGTAACAACACAAACCAAGTCCTCGAGAGTAGCCAGGATCTGCCCACACCTCTGCTGCCCACCGCAGCCACTTTGTCTGCATCTCCCACGCTCTCCTTCCAGCTGAAGTTCCAGCTGGGGCCCAGCACCAACCAGCCAATGCTCTTGAAGGAAGCTGGGACACTTCTACAAGCTATTTCTGCTTCAGCTGTGGTGGCAAAAAAGAAACACGTGCAATAGTTTTGATCCTCTCCCCTGCAGATACCTGGGAGTGGAGACGGCTGCAGGAATGACAGCAGTGCCCTCATTCCCTGGGCTGGTGTGCTCCTGCTTGTGGTGTGGTGTGGTGTGGTGTGGCGTGTGGTGGGGAAGGGGTTTTCCCCCTCAGCCCTGCTGCTGCCTCCCCTTCTGAGCATTGCACTTGTGCAGCAGCCCTGCAGCACCAGCCGACCCCGCGGACGGCTGCCACCCTGCGCTCGCTGAGGCCACGCGCTGTGTGCGGTGCGAAGGGCACAGAAAGCTGCAAGAAAGCCACTGCAGGTGCCCAGGGGGCTGTGCAGGGGTAATGGCAAGGCAGGTGCACGCACGGGAGAACCAAAGGGATGGATGGGGGCTCTGAGTGGAAGACAGAGTGGTTCAGACACAAATGCTGTAACTCCAGCAGCTGGTTGCTTTAGGGATTTAGACTCTGTATTTTTCAAGGAGCCCCGTGGGGGAAGCTCCTTTGCTAAGACAGGCAAGCAACTGCGACGCTTTTATTTCTGCGCGTGTTCTGCAAATAGGAGAGAGCACACGCAGTTTGCAAGTGATAAACCCTGGTGCAACGGCTCCTGGATGCTTTCCTCTGTTGTTGTTACACGCTCAATAATCCATTTATATTCTTAAAATTCAGCCTTGTGTGTTTCGTCTCTGACATGGGTTTCTTCTCAGGTTAATTCCCCTCTGGCTTCCAGGAGAGCGGGATGTGACCCCTCCTGACATTTGTTTAGTGAGTTATGCTCGCCTTCCGGAGAACACAAACAAGCTGTTGGACTTCCTCTCCTCAGCTTCAGCTCTGGTCCAGCTCCTTGCTGCACTTACTCTGGCCTTAGGCTGATACAACGGAGATCGGCATCAGGCTTCTCGATGGCTTACAAAAGTGCCTAGGTGATTTTGAATTTGTGCCCTGTTTTCCTGAGGGGTTTATGTCCAACCATATTAAAAGAAATGTAAGTGTGTAAACCCTTGGATTTCACTCAAAACGATACATATGACTGTCTTTGAGGATCTGGTATTAATAACCTGAGAAAGTCACTTGGGCTTAGGTCTATAATAGTGATGTCATTTCTAAAAATAAGCCTTATACTCCAAAGGCGGCTGGACAATGCCAGCGCTGTCCCCCCTGTCCCACCCTACCCAGCAGATAGGAATTTGAGGACTATGATGAGAAAAATAAAAATAAATTTCATCTCACAACAGCCAGACCTGAAGGTAATTACTGACGAAACTGTAAACCCAGCTTCCCAATAATGTTTGGAAGCCAAAATGAAGCATCCTCCTTGTTCATGGGAACAGAAGTTGTATTCACATAGCAAAGAAATTAGGTAAGAGGAAGTATATTGAGGAACTCAGGAAGTGAAAAGTCTTTCATTGCTATATTCTTGCAAGAGCTAATACAAAGCCACATGATTAGTCGGTTCTTCAGCAGCTTCCTATTTCCATCACCGAACTGCTTTAATCTTTACGGTATTGAACACTGTGTTTTTCTGAAGTTAATCTGGACAACTTGACGCCTCACAGTTTGTGTCCAACTGAGTTGCTGTGCACAGGCGTGGTATGGAAGATCTGGTGGAAACTGGATTTCAGTGATATCTTTCACTCCCCGCTTTTCTCTCTTATCTTTTCATCTACCTCAGCCACAGCATCTCTTGGTAGAGCTCTTATTCCTTGCATTTTTCCTTACTGTTTTTCAGCAATGCAGTACTTGACCATGGGATGAGGAACCTGGTAGTATGTTACATCTGAGCATCCTAGCTTTAGGCCAGATGGACAACATTAAGGCCAAAATACTGGACTGTTATTCCTGAGTAAATTAATTCCACTTCTAGGACTGTTCTGATATGTGTAACAAGGGTTGGCCCAACATCACTTTTCTCTTCTCTCTTCTCTCTCTTCTCTCTTCTCTTCTCTTCTCTTCTCTTCTCTTCTCTTCTCTTCTCTTCTCTTCTCTTCTCTTCTCTTCTCTTCTCTTCTCTTCTCTTCTCTTCTCTTCTCTCACAGGGGGATAATTTAATTCTTCATCCCTTCTTGTGCCCACAGGTTGTGGGAGGAAGGGCCCCTGTACCGTGCCTGCCATCCCTGCACTGTGGAGGACACTGCCTATGACATTTGTGATTAGGATTGAGCCCTGCTTGAATAAATTTGATTTTGCAACCCTGGTGGATGTGCTGCTCTCTGAAAGCTGAGCAGCCTCATGAGCCAGGCTGCAGGTGCCAACCCAGAGAGATGCTTTGGAGGCTTGGGATGCCTCTCTGTGACACTGAGCCCCGCTGGGCAGAGGAGACCAGCGCCTGGCAGTGCCCTGCCAGCACACCTTGCTCTTGGCAGGCTGGAGACAGTGGCACAGTCAGGTCTTCATCAAGGAGAAGGGAAAACTTCAGCCCCTGTGCGTGGTGGGGTGAGGCTCCATCTTTTAGGCACCCGCAAAGCCAGGGTT
>NW_009259967.1:72845-88163 GCF_000687185.1 Egretta garzetta | reverse complement strand
GGCCACCTGCTCCTGCAAGGAGATTAGTTTAGCTGCAGTATGTGCCTCTGCTTCTCCCTCACTGTAGACATAGACTGGACATTCCCCTGCAAGCTGCCCTTCTTTACGCTGGCTGTAAAGACCAAAATGTCACTGGTATGGCTGTCCTTGGCAAATCCTGTATGGACCTCCAGCCAGTGCCCACCTTCAGGAGCTTGCCGTGGGTGGTGGGGAGTTTGCCTGGGATGGGTGGCTGCAGCCAAAAAGTCCCTGGAGCTGAACTGAAGAGCAGTCATCAGGGTCTCCATATGTGCCTATTCCTTCTCTGGAAAACAGGGGTTCAGTGGGAACAGGATAGTTCATGACAATAAGGATTTTTTTTTCTATTGTTAAAGCAACTGTCTATTTCTAAGGTGATTTTTAATGAAAAGCGTTTGTCAGCATTGCAGTCAGAAGGGTGGAGGATGTTCTGCTTTCTCTCAGTCTATTTCTCTTCCTTTCACTTTAAAAAAAGAGGATGGATGGGGGCACAAGGGAGCCGGAGCTGGAGGTGAGGAAGCAGGTGAACAGAAATGTTTTCAAAGGGAAACTTTCTATTTAGCTTTCTTCACTGAATGTTGCAAAACATACACATATTTCAAATGGAAAGACAAATTCAAAAGGCCAGGCAATGTCCTCAGTGGAGATAAACTGGCTCCGGCAGCGCGTCTCCTCCCCATCCCACTTTTATCCCGGGAGACAGCACATCCCATCCTGGTTTGGTCTGAGAAGGAAAGGCAGCTCAGGGACCTTTATGCTGGTCACCATCTTCCTTAAAGCATCCCCGTATCTAGGCCATTAATTTCAGTCAGGCCACTTCTCATTTATGCTGATCTGAAGGGGGTGGGGGATACCCAAAGGGTGTGGAACCAGACCCCCAAGGGCATAGGCTTATCTCGGTTGCATTCAAGGCAGGCAGGGATGTGGTCTGAGGTGTGTGTGAGGGGGAGAATGAGGGCAATGGGGCTAAAAGCTAAAAGGACACTGTCAAAATTATAGCAGCAGTTAAAACTAGCCAGGTACAACAGCTTCCTCTGCTTGCAGGTTTGCAAACGAGGCACCACACTGTTGCTTGCTCAGCACCGCAAATGGAGACAATGAAACACCACAGGCAACCCGTCTTGGAAATGTAAAAAAAGACCTCACTGTGTGAGAAGAGCCAAGCTGACGTGAGGGGTCCCCTGCTAGCCACAGTCACCCGCCCCCGCAGCCGGCAGCGGCAGGCCTGGGGAGGGTCGGCGGGCGCTGATCACCGGGTATTGTGCAGCCACCTGGTACAGCGGTGGAGAACCCAGCGGTCCCCGCAGGCTGCTACCAGCAGATTTCACTTCCACTTTTTCACTGAGACCCACTTGACTACTTAACACTTTCCCAGCATACAGCTTGAGACGGGTTTACAGAACATTTCAGATGGCAGAAGTGGTTTGAAATGACGGGTTTCCTCACATTCATCCTGTTTGGACTATTTCTAGTCGGGAATCTTTCCTGGATGAATCTGAGGATAAAACTTAGGAAGCAGTGGTGGGTGTTCCTCAGCCAGCAGTGTCGAGCTGTGCTGAGTCCTGGGCTCCTGCCCCAAGTCACACAGGCGGCACTGGCTGCACCTTCTGACTGCAGAGGGAAGATCCTTTAGAAGCAGAGTATCTGCAATGTGGGATCAAACCACTTGCCCTGAAAATCCGATACCCTTTCCCAGCAATAGCCAGCGATGCTTCAAGAAAGCATCTCCATTTAATCTCCCCCCTTCCCACAAACCAAATAACTGGCTGGACGTGAAGGTGGTATGAGCTGCTCTCCTGGTCCATGGGCTTGGTGAGCCTCTGTGGAGCAGCAGCGGCAGTGGGAGGGGCAGGAGCTGGCCCAGCATTCCCAGCCAGTGCCACAATGCTCTGCCAGAGAGGGCACAACAGGAGCCCTGTCTCCCGAAGGTAATCAGACCTGTTCCTGAAGCAAGGCATTTTATCATCCTTAACTTCTCTGGCTTAGCTACTGCACAAATGTTATGACTTTCTCATAGTATTTCAGTACTTCCATTTCGGGTGCCAGCTGAAATCAGGAAGTAGGGTGGTGGGTAGAAACATACAAAACCCTGCACCTTTGAAGTCAGAGCCTGAAAACGGGATAGGTGTCAAGGCAGGTTAATTTTACAGCCTACTGGTGTTGGCAGCATCACACGTGCTATTCCCAGAGCCACGCACCTTCCCTCTGACCTCACCAACGATGCTCAGCTACTTGCAAGGAAGTAAACAAAAGGGACTCATGGGGACTTCGGTTCCATAGAAACAGCAGGGAAAATGTCCATGTGTGCCAAGTGGAAAAGGACTAAATCAGTGGGGAAGGAAATTTTATTGTCACAAGTTCAAAGGGAATGTTACAAATAAGAGAGTGGGCAAAAAAAAAAAAAAAAAAAAAGAAAAAAAAAGGGAAAACTTCAGAAAGCAGTCCCTGAAGTCAGATCGCAAAATACTACTAATGAAGCCTTGCCTTAGAGCAGTTGTCAAATATGATGTGGTATTTACATCAACAGTGACTCAGGCAGCATTTACTACTTCCCCTTTAAACACAGCAGGACGCTGCCTGCCCTCAGAGGTTTGTGGATCCTAACCCTGCAGCTGGATGGATGGACCCAGCGCTGGTGGATGGAAGGGAAAACAATGCACCGGGCAAGGGGATGGGAGAGCACGCAGCCCCGTTAACCGCAGGTCTGCGTCAGCTAGGGTTTGGAGCAAGGGAAACCAGGGAGCGGTGTTATGGCTGTGGTGGGGAGAATGCCCTGAGACACTTCTGCACTGGGGGGTGGGGGTCTGCAGCCAGGTAAAAATGCACTCCCGGTTCCCAGCCTGACAGCTCTTGCAGAGCAGGGGGCTCGCTGTGGTCTGATCCCAGAGTGATGCGGTGCCAACAGCGCCCTGGGGCTGGGGTGGGATCGCCCTAAGCTACGCCATCTGGCCACTGTCCCCGGGGCCACCCCAACCGGGGCACGCTGGAGGGGAGCAGGTGCTGCCCGTGCCCCTCTCCGCGCTGTCAGCGGTGGGAGGGGTGGCATCGGGGCTGTCTGGCGTGGGCCGCAGGGCAGTCCGGGCTGGGCTCCCCTGGGACTCCGCAGCACGCCTGGGAGACTGATCGTTTGCACACACCCTGGCAGTAGCAGCATTCAAGTAACACGGATGCGAGCCCCTAATTTGTAAAGAGGAGAGAATATCCAAAGGTTCAAAAGGGGAAATATCTGAAGGCTGCGATGAATTTCACTGTAAGCCAAGTGCAAACATGGCTTCGGGTCTCTGAGAAGGAGACGTAGGGGTACAAACGCAGAGGGATGGTATAACCTGGCCACTGGATCATTCTTTTATTTACCATTGCCTCCTCCGGTTGCGGAAGCCCTTCATAACTGTGGGAGTGGCAGGATTCTGAGATTCACAGGACAAACTGGTCACTACATTTAAGTGCCGCTGGTGGCAATGGTTGCACGCATCTACTTGTTACTGTACACTTCACGAAGGCTGAAAAAAGGCAGTATTCATACCCCTCATTTTCCTGAGGTCTTGAAAGGTGAAACAGCAGAGCACTGTGAACAGGAGCGCACCCCTCGGGGGGGCTATGCCCTCCGGTTTGTGGAACAGCATTGGTGCGGGTACCTCTTTCCTCCAAGGAACCCACAGCTCCTCACACCCCCACGGAGCGGTGACACAGTTTGTTCAAGGGATCAGCAGAGAAATAGAAATGCAAGGTCCCTGCCTCTCCTGTTGCCACGTAAACTGCCAGTGCTCATCCGAGCTAGCCTAGAGCAGGCTTTTTAAGCAGTAATTAATTTTGATAAAGCTGCCAGGCTATGTTGCTCCTGCTTGCATCACTCTGGTGGCAGGCTACAGAATCTGAGCGCATCTCAGTCTGGTCTCTGAAGTAAAACCTACAGCTGAGCATGTTTGAGGTGGCTTAAGGGACATGGTGCCCAGGTTTGCTGCATGCTGCAGCAGGTCTGAGTCGCAGCAGAAGACTCCATCTTCGCAGAGTGAAACTCCACCGAAAGCATCTGCACTCCTGTAAAGCTGTAGGTTGGTCCCATACCCTGCCGGAGGTGTGCTCCTGTGTGTGGATTCTCATGGAGAGGGCAAAGGAATAACTTCAGCAGCTCCTTCTGACCATCGAGCTCAAAGACCCTTGATTTGGGGTTATGTAGAGTGAAAGTGGGAGGATATTTTCCAAATCCTTATTCATGCCAAATTCACTCTTCTTTCACCCTCAGCGCAGAGGACGTGACTGAGCTTGTTATCTTCGCCTCTCAGATGTTTATTTGTTCACATTACCCACTGAAACTTTGCGGCAGCCTAACACTCTCCATAAGGATCTCTAAGAATCTCTACCACAGTGTCAAAAGCACAGGCATGTACTCTGCAGTGCCAGACTCTTGGAAAGTTGTTTTAACAGGCTCCTGCTTTCAATTAGTGAGTAAACTCCTTGGGGCACGAGTCTGGCTTCCCGTTAGTCCTGGCAGGCATTCTGGTACTTTCTAAGCAAATCATCCTCATCCTCATCTTCCTACTCAGGTTGGCAAAAACCCAAAGGTAGCTCAAAGTACAGTCACACCAATTTCCCCACCTGAAAGGGCTGCAAGCTGCTGCCCACGGCTGGTCTTATAAAGAGAACACCCCCCCTGCCACAGCTACCTTCAGGTCTGCTCCGTGTTACCTAGCATTGGAAAGAGGTTTCTTTGGGCTCGTGTCTCTCAGCAGTGCAAACAAGACACGAGCAAGACGCAAGTCACACCTGTATGAGCATCTACTGGGTAGGCTTCTCCCTAGTGTTTCCAGTTTACTGGGCTTGTGATAGAGTCAGGTCTCCCAGTGCTTGCTAGAGCTTTAGCCAATTCAGCACTTGCCTGCTGGGATTTTGACCCCTCCCATCCCCCATGTGTTTGTTTGATTCCAGGATTCCTCCATTCCCAGCTGCTGGATTCAGAAAGCTTTTCCTTTTCAAGCTTCCTGTTCACACAGGGTGGGGGTGGGAAGTGGGGGATGAGGGGGGAGGTTAGGCATTGAATAAAAGGAATTAACCATTTCCCTCCTCTGACCTTTGGGAATTTCCGTATGTGAAAGTGGCAGCTTGTGTGTCTAAGAATTATAAATGATGGGACCTTGCAAGTTACTGAATGGATGTGTGACCAAAGACCACAACCCCCGAGCGGGGCTGGGAGTGAGGAGGGCAAAGGGGAGAAATAAGAAAGCAGGAAAGACTACAGATACTGAAAGACCGCAGGCTTTATAGGAATGAAAACTGCTTATCATGCTCCAGAGAGCTCATGCTATTGCAGCTTCCCTCCACCATGCCTTAGTTCGTCTTCTTTTCTCGGCGCAAGCAGAAAGGAGGCCAGGAAGTAAGTTTCCATGAGAAGCTCTCATGACTCAGATCTCCCTCCTGTAGGGTTTCATCGGTTTCCCTAGACCAGGGTCACCATCCTGAAAGGAAAAGAGCCATCCTGACTGGTGTTAAACTGTGAGTGTATTTAATAAACATAGCGTGTGTGTGCACGATCCTTTCTAGACCCTTAAAGTGGGCTTGACAGTGCTCGAAAGTGGAACTTGCAGCGCTGTTTCTGAGAAACCAGTGTGTGTCCTCTAAGCCACCCTTGCCCCCGGTTCCTGGGCTCTGCACAGACTCCCAGTGCGTGCCCCAACAGGCTGACGGCCACTCCTGGGACACACCTGTGCACACACGCAGAGGCAGACACGCACAAGCACAACGCACAGTTGTGGAGCAAGAGGCGGCCCCCATCACCACTGCACTTTGTAAGGAGCACCAAAGGCCCCTTGGAGGGACTCCCTGGCAAGCTGAGACCCAGCGTGGGTGGATTAAAGCCTAACATGGCCATATGTGGCTGCAGCAAAGAGTGTGTGTATATCTGTGTGTACAGGCACTGAGAGCGAGGGGTGCCAAAGCCACATCCCACAGGGACAGGCTGCAGTGCTGCTCACACGCTTACTCAGGCAAGTGACCCCAAACAGGACTCAACGTGCTACATACACACAAGCTGATGTCCTCTGTGGTCCAGATACCGGCAGTGAGAGTCTCAGGTCTGCGTGACCTAGGTTAGCTGGGAGCAGCCTGGCCTGCGGCCACTGCCCTTCTGCTGGGCAGAATGTCACCCAGATGTGCCATGGGCACCCTGGCTTGGCCCCCCAGAGGTTACACATCTGCATGCACCTGGAGGAGCAACTTCACCCAGGGAGGTTTCTGCACTCTCTTTTTCTGCTCTCTCCTCCTAACCCATTGGGAACTTGAGCTTCACCTTCTGTCTTCTCCCCTAAAGCCACCGAGCTCATGGGCAGCTGAGAGGAGTTAGATGACCCTGAAGGGTTTGCCAGGCAGAAAGGAGATTGCAAAGGCTGGCAGACAATGAGGGTCAACAGGACTGGTTGCAAGTAGCACAGATGGGGCTTCATGCATGGCCTCATAAAACCTAGTCCTGGCCTTCCAGACATCCTGCTGGTTACTGGTGAGAATATGTGTTGCCACAAACACAGGTATAAATGGTGGGACTCATAGCAGAACTTTGGGCAGAATGGGTCCACAGCCCCCTTCTACTTTCAGGAAGCTGTCAGGGACCACTGTGCCTTCACTGAACACGAGGATCTTGCTGGCCAAGTTTGCGAGCTGTGTGATTTCATGTGCCTGAGAAGTGGCTCCAAGCTGAGCATGCACCCTCATGCTGATACCCAAAGCACACTCAGCTCTTCCTTCTTCACCAGCCGTGGCAGAGAGATTTCCTAAACACAGGAGGAAAAAAACCTGCTTGTACTCACTGCTGGCTGTGATTTGCAAGGCGCAGAGGAAAAAATATGTTGCTCAGCAGGGCCCCTGCTGTATCCTGTATGGCATTTCTGTGGAACTAGCCCAGCCCATCTGTCTAAGTGCTTACAAATTGTAAACTAACAGGGATGACCTGGGGAGTCCCAGGCCCTGCTGCTCTGCCAGGATGACAGAACCAGACCGAGGACGCTTTACTCCCCACCATGCTGCCAGAGGATGGAGATGGAGGGAAGTGGGTGGCCTCTTGCCTTGCAAGGATACAGAAGTACCCAACCTGCATTTAGGGGGATCCTGGAGGGGTGATATGAGGTGGTTTGGGAAAGACCTCCTCCTCACTCCTCCTTTTCTCCCTCTGCTGTGGGATGATGGGGACAGCTAAGAGGGAAGCTTGTTTTCACTCTCTGTAGCTGAGCAGCCCTTGTCCGCTGCTGCCCTTAGCACTTTCATCAGCCCATAGACACGACAGGGACCAGCCGGCACATCAAAGGCTTGTTAAGTTACTGCTATGCTGTGAAAGAGAGAGGGAAAAATCCTGTTGACTGTGACGAATTAGAAAAGTTCAGGGGTGGCACTCACCCTTTTATTGGAGAGCTGCTTGAGTCTGTGTGCTGCTAAAGGGATTAGAGCAGCGTGTGGCATGTTTCTGGTTCTGACAGAAACTTGAACACGCTCTAGTAGAGCTATAAAGAGAGTGGCCACCTCAATGGCTCAATGGCAGGAGGGCTGAGGAGGGTTGTGAGTGATTAGCCACACTTGGAAGGCAACAGGGGGTTGTGAACTCTGCGTTCAGTGTTAACCATTGAGGTGCTGAATTACCCAAAGTATGGCATTTGCAGCACCTCTGCTGAGGAAGCCAGTAGTAAAACAATTTTCCCACTGGTAAGGTGTGAACTGGAGACAGACAAAAGCAGGGGGTTTCACATTCCTGTGAAAATATTTGAGATTTCAAAAAATGCTATTACTCCTATATGCGTCAGCACAAAGATGAGACCTTTGGAAAAACATAATGAGAAAAACCCAATTCCTTCTTTCCTTTCTCTCACCTCAGCATAAAAATGAGACCAGGTATGTATGTGGGCCTGAGATCTGGGTTCATGTCCTTGCATGAGGTTATCCCTAGTGAATGCACCAACCTCCCAGCCGCCAGCCCATTTACTAACCTGAGAAAAGTTTAGGTACCATGGGAGAGACCAAGGGGTGTGAGTGGGTCAAAGCGTGCCCTGGGCTCCTCATCCCCCAGCTGCAGGGAGCAAGTAGGAGCAGAGCTGGACACAGCCCAGTTTGTCTGTCCAGCCAAAAGTAGACCATGGCAGAGGGGAGCAGCTCGGCACGATCCAGAGCCCCTGGGCTGCATGGACCCAGGAACTTAAAAAGCACCTCCCAGTTAGGTAAAACAGATGTAGGCTTCATAGCCAGTTTTCATCAGAGACTTGAGAAATCTACCCTACAGATTATCCAGGAACTCAAACAGCTCTGCAAATCTTTATTTTTAACGAATCAACATTTGCACACACACAAAAAAGGAAACATCTTCAGAATATTTTCAGCCAGTTTTGGTTCTAGCAGAAGTGTGTTCAGTGACTCACTAATAATGAACAAGGAGAGACACTAATAATACCCGGAGGTCGGAAAAAGAGGTAGGGAGAGCACACACAAGAGACACTAAGCATACAAATGCGGAAGGACTAGTGCCTACAAAACGGCTTGCATTGTAAGTGAAGAAGTGGGAGATGCAAGTCAAAAAACCTAAATGCACTATTTGAAAGCCTGCTTAAAAGTTTGTGATGGTGGGTTCACGAGTAAGACCGTTGTGCCTTTCAGTGAGTTGGAGACGAGCTCATGGACCCTGAAAGAACACCATTGTAGTCAGCATTACCGAGAAAGGCCGAATGTGACATGCGTCCAGCTGCCTTTCAGAGTTTTGCAGAGTTAGCTTCTTGTGGGTTGCAAAGGAATGATTGGGGCAAAGTTAAAGGAAAAGCAGGCTGAATTTTGACCTGGAAGATCAGACATTGACCACATTTTTAAAAACATTCATCAAAGAGAGCACAGGATGGAGGAAATTGCTCATTGTTGTTGCTCATAAGAAATCATTTGCTAGCCTTCCTCACAAATTTGCAAAGTTAAAAAACTAGTATCATCCAAGACACTGGTTATCCAAAAAGACCAGCTGAGGGAATCCCTGCCATAAGCTGTGCTGGAGAAGGAAAAGCAATGGCCTGGGGCTTGACAGTACAGAGTGCTGGTGAAGAGCTGCCAGGACGACACCTGGAGCCTGGCTTGGACCTCAGGCAACCTTTGAAGAATCCAGTCTTCAGTGCATGCTTTTGGCGATGCGCCCAGAAGATATTTGAAAGTCTACAAACTACTCTCCACTGTTATATAAATTAATTACTCCACAGAGTGCTTACCCTGCACTTAAAGAGTTATGAGTTTCACGTTCGGCTGGTATAAAATGGCATGGCCAGCAGATTACTCTTCTTTTCCTTCATGGCTAATTCTCCTTTCATTCAGGCGTTATTCATGCCATTCAAGTGAGCTCAGACTGATTTACAGTAGCACTCAGTAAGAAAATAATAAGCTCTGAGATCCTGACTTTCACTGAGCACGATCTTCAGGTGGTTGAATACACACAATTTCACTGGCTTGCCAATAGCCTCAGGCTTTCAATCAGCAGGTGATCTGGCCAACACTGAGCTATCAAACTACAGACAAAAATTTTCTTGCAGTGTTTGGAACTCTCCCCTGGGTGCTAGTTTCACCTTCCTAAGCAAAGAAGTGCAACATATTTTCTTCCAGGATGTGCTGAGTTTGCTTGCTTTGTCACGTTACATTAAACCCCTCAAATCCCAAACTCGTATTTGCAGTCCCAGTCGGGAAGGTTTGGGAATGGGTGCATCTCTTGGTTTCTCCATGGGCATGTGAATTGTTAGTGAACATCCTTCACCCACTTATGGTCCTCCTTGGATGCTCACCCCTGTTGCCCTCCCCTGTGCCAGCTCCATCCTGCTGGCTTTCGCCCTGTTGGGCTCCTTGGCTGTCCTGGCAGTGGGAACTTGGGTTGCCTGAACTTCCCTGCTGCTGGTGCCAGTGCCAGCACAGGCTGCAGCAGGACTTCCCCCAGCGATGTCCCTTCGGAGCTCCCTGTGGGCCCAGAAATGTGACCTTCCCCTCAAGCCCGCTGCATCTGGGCCAGCGCAGACCCCAGCAGCGTCAGCTTCCTCGCAGCAGTGTTGTGTCAGCCCCGCCAGGCCCCAGCTGGGTGACCTAAATGAAATTTAGGCTCAGTTCCTGTTCCCAGCTTCAAACCATGAGTCAGGGTGCTCACACCATCCCCCTGCTGTCAACCGATCACACTGGAGGGGTGAAGTGTGCCTCGTTCCGCCTTTGGTACGTGGTGTGCTCACTTCCTACATCTAAAACTGAGCCAGAACCACATCTTGCTATGAAAGAGGGTAAATCGAAACAAAACCTCCTCCTGACATTTTGCATGTGGTTAGGCTGACAGCACTACGCTGCATGTGCATGACACGCAGCTACCAAGGAAAAGTACAGGAAGAGGTTAGGGATGAGGCGTTCTCTGGCCTGCAATAAAACAAGAGGCTCCAATTTAGCAAGCAGTAAAGGTTTCCCAGCTACACGGCATATACTAAGCTGTGCGATGTCTCATCGCACAGCATCTGCAGCTGCTGACACAGCATGGATTAGCAAAACGGCCATGAAAGATGGGATGAGTCAGCGAGCTGTGTGCATTTTCCACAGGGTGGTAGGGATACTGCAAGCGGGAGCCGAGTCTAGCCAGCCAGGTGTGTTCTCCATGAGCAGTTTGGGATCCTTCCCCTGCAAGTGGGGCTGAGCATGGAGCTTTTAGCTGGGAATGTGCTCTTATTCCCCTACCACAGGGATTTTCCTCATCAAGCTGCCCTGAAGGCATGTAGTCAAGTAGTAGTCAACCTAGGGATGGCAGGAAAGGCTAGCCAAGGCACTTGGGTGATGTGGTGTGCTGGAGATAGCCCACTCCCACAGCACAGCAGTGTCCTCAGTCAAGCTATTAGCTGCTGCTTCCTTGCACCAGAGGAAGGGTCCTCTCTTGGAGCACTCCTCTGGTGGTGCAGACACTGCCTGCCACTTGCCCCCCTGGCCTGTGACCCTGCTGTCTGGGCCAGAGGGGCTTCCAAAGGAGCAGCTGCTCTGAGCAAGGATAGTTGACTCCTGCCTGATAATGAATGGTGACGTTGATTTGGATGTCCCTCCTGGGTCTGCACTGGCATCTGCAGCTGGAAGTCCTGCAACGCTGTGTGTGCACCAGTCCCGCCTCCACCAAGGGCACCCTCCCGCCGTCCTCATGGGCCATGCTGACTGGGGACACAGCCTGGCGGGCCTGGCTGGACAACGGGCCAAGGCAGTGTCTCTGCCAGCAAGTCCTGCACAATTTAGGCAGGACTTAAAGTTCACCTCCCCAGAGACACTCAGAAGGGAAAACAGACGTAGCAATACCTCCAGCGGTGGAAAGGAGGGTGAGCGGAAGACTTGGGAGGTGCAGTAGGAGGTCAGCCCAGCCCACACCGCTCTGTGCACAGCACACGGATGGGACCGTGGTCTGTTTGTCTGTAAACAGTGGCACTGTTCGGCATAAACAGGCAATCAGTGTGAGCTTGGAAAGCTTCACGTCCTTCTTGGTGACAGCATGATAGAAAATAAGGCCTTGGCTTGTTGCCCTGAGTACATTGCTTAAGTAGGCTGGGTGAGGAGCAGGGAAGAGCTGGAACAGAAAAGTTCAGCTTTTCAAGTCTGTATGACTTGAAAACGATGTGATCCAGGCACTCCCAGCAAGGGAGACCCTAGAGCTGGATGTCTGGGGAGGGTGCAGAGCCCTAGGACAGCTCTGAAGAGCTGCTCAGCACCCCGGTCGCAGCTTGCTTTCTGGGAAAAGCTACCTGTAACATCTCAGGCTGCACACAGGTGCTATCTGAAGCTGCTTTCTGTTGGCCATAAGTTCTTACAATGCATCTGTTACTCGTGTCCAAGAATCGTCACAGGTCCCTCTCTTCCCATGAAGTCAGGCAGAAATGTCATCCCCATCTCAAGTGACCATGCAAGAGCCAAAGGCCCAACCTCTAATGGCACAACTGCTTAAAAATGAGCACACCATGGACCAAGGCTGTCTGGGTGAGTGGCAGGATGTCCCTTCCCCTGCAGAAGAACAACCTCGTCCATTCAAGTTCTGCACATCGGGAACTTCTAATACTAGGGAGACTAAAGCCCAGGGTATTAGTTAGGCGGTATTAATTCATGTAGCCCTGTGTATCCCCGAGCTCCCTTTCACCATGTGTGAGCACATCTGCATTAAAGGACAAGCTGCTTCCCAGGGAACTGGTAGCAGCAGAACAGCACCCAGTTCATACTGCGGATGGAGAAGGGGCATTTCAGTTTATAGCTGGTGAGAAGCTTTCTACTTACAATCATGCACACAGACAAAAGCACTGGACGTCCAGCTATATGAATGCAGTAAAACCTGGGCATGAGTGTAATAAAAAAAACCCACCCCGATCTGATAAAGCTTAACATCCTGTTCCATGGGCTGAGTTAGTGTTTTCCCTGCAGCGATTTCTTTCAGCTTGCAAGCTTTAAGTTATGATTTGCATTCATTAAATGCACTGAACATGTTGATAATTTGTTGTCTTAACACCCATGTGCAGGCAAGACCGTGGTGTTAAGATTTCATCTGAGGCATCAGCCACACAGCAAACAGCAAGGGACGTAACAACGACTCCTCAGGCAGGTGAAAGGCTGAGGGGTCCCAGGTTTGAGTGTTGATATAGCGATCCTGTTGCCGAGATGTCCAGATCCCCAGCCCACCTGGCGGACCATTCTGGGAGACAGACTGACCAAGGTGCATCCAAACCCATGTTCTTGGTGGCAAAAGAGAACGACACTGGTCAGTTATTTAGCAGGAAAATCCCCATTAAACCTCCGTTTCCCTTCCTCCTCGGGAACATTCATGAATGACTGGTTCACATTTGCCACAGTATTTTCAAGAGGGTGCCTGTGAGCTCTGCGGTTCCTCCCCGGCAGGAAGCCGGAGCAGCTCTGTGCTCTCCCTGCCAGGCCTCGAGGACAGAGTGCAGGAAGGGGGTTTCTGGAGAAAGCAGCCATACTCTTCCACTCCACAGAGGTTGGTTTTTTCCCCACCCTCACTCCAACAAGGAAGTCCTTAAAAGAACAGACGTGCATGCAACTGGCCTCCTTACATTTACCTTGGGGAATCTTTCCAGACATTGTCCCCAACAGCATCTTATTTCTGAGACATTAAAAAGCCACCCTATTCAAATGCAAATCAAGTCCTTCCTGACAATAACTGTTGAGTAATTTTGACGTCAATACAAGCGCTCTAGCCGGACGTTCCAAGAATAGACCTGGTGTTTGGGAACGGAGCAGAAAGGAAGCGACCACAGATAATACACAGGAGCAAGTCTTTAAAGGAGAGACTGTGAAGGGAAGATAGCACAGCCAGGGGTATCAGGTACCAAAGCATCAGAGGTTTGGAGCGAGGGACAGGCATGGAAAGCTGGGCTGGAGAAGGCTGAGGTGCAGGCTCTCCTTGGACCTAGGGTGAGAAAGCTGGGGCTTCCATCTTGGTTGGGTCCATTTGTGCAGAGTCAACCCCAAGTTCTTTCCCTTAGTCTGCATTTTGACCAACTTTCATGCATTTGGTGCTCACTTAGGTGCCTCTGCTCTGTGCTATGTTATACAATGTGACCTCTGGAAGTTTTCTTCTGCGCAGTGTGTGCTGTCATGCTCCTAAAGCTGGCTGCAGAGAGGACACTGAACTTGCATGCCTTCAGAGGGAAAGTCTTTCAACCAGAACTAGATACTGAAAAGTACATTCAGACACAGAACTAGCTAGCCCACCCCAAGGAAGAGATGCATACAGCGTACATTGCTGATGGGTTGATAGAGCAAACTGCTGGCCCCCCAAGGCTCTCCAAGGCAAATAGCATGCTCTAGAGCTGAAGTAGACCCCGTAGGAAACATGATCCAGCAGAGATGCCATTGATGTGCCTGTGTGATCAGAGGAATACATGCAGGGCTCCCCGAGTGACGTGGCATTTGAGCACTATTTGGAATACAATGGCCTTTCTGCCCGTTTTGGAAATTTCTGACATTCTGAGTACAATCGTATTCGTAATGGTTACATCTGGCCTTTCTGATCTGCTTGCTCATCAGCCAGTAGAGCCCTCAGGTACAAATCTCCTCTCAGCTCTGCCCTGTTCTGCTACTTCATCTCATGCTAATTAATCACCCAGGACTCTCAGAGAGCTTTATAGTGTTAACACGTTCACCTCTGAAAAACTTTCCTCTCCCATTCACAATGAGTCACATATCTATCTGCCAGAGAGTAAGTGATCAGTGAAGCCTGGAACCACCACATTATGGTAGGCAGTTATTATTTTATCCCTCTTCTTTTGCAAAGTTGATTTATCCAAATTCACGAGGCAAATCAGTGACAGAGATACAGACCAGACATGGTGCTCAAACCTTGAGTTCTCCTGTAGCCATTGGCAAGCATTCTTCATGAAAATGTTTTCTCAATTTTCATACAAACCTAGGCATAATCTGGACAGGCTGGACCCCATGTTTAGTCATGGGTGGGACCAGATTTACCTCCTGAAGGCCCTTCTGCCCATTTCTAGGAGACTGTGGATCTTCTCTTATTACTAGAAAGTGGCATGGTGAAATACTGTCATCAGTCACTTTATGCTCAGTTACGAGGAACAACTCATGAGTATATGCTGCCTGCTGTTCTTTGTGGCCTGTTTCTTTTCCTTGTCTTTGAGGACAACATCACATACCTATGTCCTAGGGCAGCTGCACTGAATACACTCCCAAATACATTCCTCTCTCCCCATACATTTTTTTATTAGCTGTGGATTTCTACAGGGGAGATTGAGGACATGGCTGTTGGAGCATGCAGCCCCTGGTCTGTCACTGCCTTGTGCAGCATGTGCTACAGACCGTGGCACGGGGTGACCACATCCCTGCATAACCTTCCCAACTAGACTTGGCCCCAGCTTCCTGCCAGAACACTGGTGTTCCCACCTTGACTGTGCACAGGGAAGGGAAAAACACCTCTGGGTTTCCTATTTAATCCCTCCTTTCATCTTCAGACAGGTCTGGAAACATTTCAGTACGTTTAAAGGTATGGGGGAGCCGTGTTCTCCAGTGAACATGGCTTTACCAGGAGGGAAAAAAGAGACAGCAGTAAACAAAGAGCAGAATTGCTGAAGTGCAGCTGACACATGGACCCCAAAAGAAGTGCTGACCTCATCCTTCCTCATTAAGATGATCTATATTGCTTGCATATGGAGGAGGCTACTGTCACGATATGGTGTACGACATAACACTGCTGCAGGTCCTTCTGCTGGCTGTGGGGCCCCCAGCAGCCAGACCCATGCTTTGCCTTTGGGCAGGGGATGCCGTGGGCTGTCCCAGGCT
>NW_009259967.1:72048-72552 GCF_000687185.1 Egretta garzetta | reverse complement strand
CCCTGGTGCTTGCCCAGGCGGGTGGGGGGGCTGGCTCTGGGTGTGCTCAGAGCCCCCTCATGGACCTGGGTCTCTCTGGGGCACCTCCAGGCAAGGTCCTCCCCTGGACTGGGGTCCAAGCTTCAGCTGGATAAAGAAGAGGGAAACCAGCTCCTGAAGGCCTTGGCTCGTTTTACCTGCACGCTGCAGGTACAAAATCCATCCCCAGGCTCTCCCAGCCTGTCTTACAGAGTTGGCTTCGTGGTTAGGGTGGAGAGACACTCCATATGTCCTTCAACCCCCAGTTTCCTTCTCTGGGGTGCCTCCAGCAGCCTCTCTCATGCTCCCTGTTCCCCAGGTGAGGCCAGCAGGACCAGTGCCCTCGGTCAGCCATCCCCACCGCTCCCTGCTGCAGCAACCCTCCCTCACCCACTCCCTGTGACTTGAGGTGTCAGTGACATGTGCTCACCCCCTCCGGGCGAGACCCCACACTCCCAGGGGAGGACACGGGGCCAGGCCTGGCAA
>NW_009259967.1:49996-71986 GCF_000687185.1 Egretta garzetta | reverse complement strand
TTTTTTCGCTCCCGAGCGTGTCCATTGATCTGCCGAGAAAACTGCCCAGAGACCTTCCCAGTGCATGGCTCCGGCTCCTGCTTCCCCAGCCTGGGGCAATGGTGGGAGCGGGGATGAGGGGTGCGGGGTGCAACCCCCTCCATCCCTCAGGAAAGCTGCCCATGCACAGGCCATGTGCTTGGCCACCATCACGCAACGCGGGTCCTCTCCCCCAGGAAAGAGCCGGTGCCTGAGGACCCCTGTGAGGTGGTGGGGGATGGTGGTGGCCAGCAGCCCCCGTTGCGGGCGTTGGGAGTGCGGTGCAGCCTTCCCCAGACCAAAGGTTGCCAATGTGGGGCTGTGGCTGCCCCGAGCCAGAGGGCCCGGGCTTTAAAAAAATAAATCAACGCTTGCTTGCGGTTCCTCTTCCTTCCCACCTCTGTCCCTCCGGCGGTCTGGATGATTTACTGAGCAACGGCTGGTCCCGGCTGCAGGGCGGCCGTGCCGGGGGCCTCCCCCGGGCAGCATCGGGGGAGAGCCCACCTGGCCATGCTGAGGTGCCGCACAGCATCCCGCCGTCATCCCGGGAGCCAGGAGCTTTCAGGAGCAATTCCCTGCATCCCCTTCCAGCTCTGCCTCAGGGGCAAATTGCGAGGCTGAGAGGGGCACGGGCGCTCCTGCTGATATGCATTTCAGCCGCAGAAGTTGGCCTGACTCCAAGACGGGGCCATTTCAGTTTGACATCCACCTCTTAAATAATCTTCAAAATAAATTTAACTGGTGGGTTAGATATTGGCGCATTGAAATGTAGCACTACTGCCATATAAAGATAACAACAGACGCAGAGCACACACATTTTTTAAAACCGTACCCTGGACAACAGTCCCCTGTAAATTATAGATGTATGATAGAAATTGTTTGGCTTTGGATTTTATGAGACATACAAGGAACACTCTTGCAACATATTTTCCTTTTCCTTTTTTTTTTTTTCCCTCCCTAATCCTTAGTCTTAGATTCTTTTGATAAGGAGAAATAATTTCTCCAGGGACAAAATTTGCAATGAAAAAACCCACAGAAGAAACTTTTCATACTTAATGTACTATGGAAATTGGAACAATAAGATAATAATGGGGCTGAATATTCATTATGCTAATCAAATGTTAATAAACCATGGGATAGCATGCAGCTCAGTTTGGCTCCCTGTCTCCATCTTCCTTTCTTGCCTGCTTGCTTCTCTCCTCCTTTCTTCTTTTTCGCTTCTTCCCTTCTCCTTCTGCCACAGGAGCAGAGCTTGGGGAAGCCATCTTGACCAAGACGACGAATGTTCAGCTTAAATGTGTTATTTATTTAAAACAGTCCTGCAAATAGTAAACACTGTCAAACAGATGTGCAACATCTGTGTAGTTCAGGCAGTTGGTGAATATTTCTACTCCCACCCCGGGGAAGCCTCAGACCCGGAAACAGACAATAGCCGATCATTGGAGAAGCCCCAAGCGGATGTGTACAACTATGCCATGTTCAAGACATGAATAATGAAAAGTGAAGACTACCTCACGCAACTGTCACCTTAAAACAGAGTAATAGTTATGTTTGGGCATCAGACATCCTCACAGTTATGTGTACAGTATTTTCTTTTCACTGCATTAATTATGTAAGCAAACAAAAAAACAAGCCACGGGGTAACACGCTCATGATCAGTAAGAGCAAAGGCTTGGGTATAATATCTGTAACCAGAGACGCACCAACATTGTGTGTCTCCAGTTTCAGATAATCACCTGGTGTCAAATCCTTTGTGCTGGGGGTGCACTGCAGAGCAAGGAATAAGAGACCAAACCAGTGTGCAATGCTGAAACACAACCCGGCAGGTGACTCTCTCCCTCTCTCCAGCAAGACCCTGCCTTAGATACGCCACCGTGCCTGCTACAGCAGCAGGCTCCCTCTTCGCCTTCTGGATGAGCAGCCAGGTGAGCAGTCGGCCAAGCGGCGTTACTCTCAACCTGGTGTGTTGTGTCTGGGCATGGTCTTATGGATCTTGGAGGTGCCCATACAGTGCTGCAGCTCCTAAGCCCCCAGCGCTGGAGGCTGAGGGTCTGTCACCAGCACAGTCATGGGAGGCTTGGTCTTTCTCTGCTCTGGCTGACCTCTGAGTGGCCAGCAGCAGGGTCAGAGCTGCCCTGACCTGGGCTTTCATCGCATGGCACGTTGTGGGAGTCACTCAGCAACTGCCGCACGGGAGATGAATATTAACCTTGCTAAGTGTGGCTGGAAAGGCTGCAGGGGCACTGCAGCCGCAAGCCCCGCAGGGTCACTGAGGGCAGGCCTGAGCGAAGCTCAAGTTAGGAAAAGGTGGGCTGGGTTGGCAGCCCCGCTGAAGGCATGTGCCTTTGGCCAGCCTAGAGAAGAGAGGGTGCAGTGCCACAGCTTGCTCTGGGCGTTCGTACAACTGTTGGCACCAAGGGGCCATGTCCAGCCCTTTTGCTTCTGGCCCAGCAATCCAGAAGAGGCAGTAGGTGTGAAAGGCAGCACTTCGAAGCATACCTGAAAGATACCATCCCCTCTGGCTTGATCTGCAGCCACACTCAAAGAAGCCACACTCCCTCTGAGCCCCAAGCCCTGAGCATCATCTGGGGAGAGCCAGGAACACCAGCTCCTATGGGCGTGCTGCCTCTGTAGCCCTTTTTTCTTCTCTGCCATCACGCACGTGACCACTCCTCAATCTGTGTCTGGAGAAAGGGCAGTGGAGCACAGACACCCAGGCTCATCCCAATGCCGCTCCAGACGACTGCAAAGACCTGCTCGCTGCACTGCGTGTACTGTGACTTCCCAAGCAGCAGCAGGGGGCTTTCGTCAGTCCGGCTGAAACTAGCAAAGTTTTGCTTTCTTTATCCTGGGTGTTTGCGCTGTGCTGTGAGACCAGGAACTCTCCCAGGAAAAGGTCCCTTTGTACTTCGCTAGCAGCGTGCTCGGGAAGCTGCCCTGCCAGGTGGGCAGCCAGCAGACTGTAAAATAGCCAGGATTTTAAAGCTTGTAGCTCAGTTCAAGGTTGTGAGTAGGCACTGGTCAGGGAATGGGAAGGGGCTGCAGTCTCCTTTGTAGTAAGGGACTCGCATAGGGTCTGGCCTTTGCCAGACTGACCCCAGATTAGTATTTCCCATTACTCTCAGCCTAGGACACACAGCTAAGCTGATACATCTGATCTTGCCTTGATTTGTCACCAGCATTAACTTTCTTGACCATATTTGATTTTCTCTCCCACTCTATAAAATCCACCTCATTGCCCGTTCTCCCCCTTTCCACCAGCTTCTGTCTGGGATCTGCTGGCTTTTTCATGTGTCTCGTGCTATGCCTTCACCCCTGTGAAGGGAAGAAAAAAAAACAACACAAGGATAGAATGAGAAAATAAGAACAACTAACAGAAAGATGTTTCCAAAATCCAAGCAAACATCTCTTGTCATGCAGCTCCACTGCTCATGGAGTCATTTTGGAAAGAAATCAGCCCTACCAGTTCTACACATCTTCCAAAAGTGTAGGAGTCCAGGTGGATGCATGCCATGCAGGGCATCCTTAGGCATGTTTGAAAGCTGCTGCCCTCAGGATGCCCCACAGTCCCCCAGCTCTGAGAGACAGAGATGCTCCTGCCTCCCTTGATGCAGCTTCCAACCAGGATGCGTATTTTAAATGTCCAGGCATTTGCTTCGGAACCACTGCCAGCCTTGCTGGGTGCCCAGCAATGCCGTCTGTGCTGCATTGCCTCTGCTTTTGCCCCTCTCTGATGGGCTGCCTGGGGAGGGGAGAACTGGGACTCTGGTGCTGCCTGTGCGATGGTGGTAGCTGGCTGCTCTGCAGCGGAACTGTTTTTCCAAGTTGCTTGTCTAAATAGAGCAGATACCTGGATACCAGGGTCTGAAGGAGGAGGGTATTGGTGTGAAGCTGGGTGCAAGCCTGTGGCTGCTGCTGGGGAGGACTTTGGTTTTCTTTCTTTGGCCAGGCATCTGCGTTTGTTTTGGCAGAGCTGGGGTGCTGGTGACACTGGGGGCAGAGTTCAGGACATCACCAGAAACTGAATTTCTGAATTCATTTGTGTTTGAAATAACAAAGGCAATTCCCTCTCAGCATGCCACACTCCACCCACTCAGCCGCGCTTGCTGAGGCTGTGGGGCTCTGCTTCCTCTGACCCATCCCTGGAGTCCCAACTCTCCCCGTCTGCCTCCTGACTGCAAGGAACATGGGGTGTTTCAAGGGGCTTTGCAGAGGGAAGCACTGCCCCACCAACGCAGGCTGCTTTCTGCCAGACCTTGCTGTTGGCAAACATGAAGCTCAGCCTGGTTGCCCTGCCCCTCCTGCCAGCGCAAGGCTGCATTTTGCAGGCTGCTAAAGAGCCTGCTGGCTGTGACTTCAAGAGAAGGGCTCCAAGGGTAGGACTGAGTGGGATCCTCCTTCCCCACAGCCTTCCTGCTGTCAGGAAGAGGGAGCGGGAGGCACCAGGTTTCTTCAGTCACTGGGGCTGGAGACACCTGCCTTCCTCAGCTCTTTGCAGGACACAGGAGCAGAGGAGAAGCTCAGTGTGTCCTGATCCTCTTACAACACCGATCAGGTGCTCCCCCAGGGAATATGTCCACAGGAGGAGGAAGGGGATGCAGCCGCGGCAGTTCCCTGCCCCAGTTAATGTCACATCCCTGGGGACACAGACAGCTGCACACAGGCCAGGCCCACCTTACCCGCTGTAGAGGAGTGCAAAAGCAGGCTGGGAGGGAGGAAGCAGGACACCGCACACGCTGACTGAGTCACGGTGCATTGCTGCTACAGGAGGCCTCTGGGTCATAAGCAGGACAAGGCTCCATCCCTTCATGAAAGCTGAAAGCAAGCTCATGGAGTCCCATCTGCATCAAGCACAGTGCAGTATTTCCCTGCAGTACTTCCCCTCCACAGAAAATGCACATCCTCCTCTCGGCCGAGCAGCTCCTGCCCCACGTGTAACACACCCAGCACAACACCACTTAGAAAAACCCACTAGGTTCCCAAGTCCACGCAGCGCTGAGCATGCTGTGACAGAGCCGAGATGCAAGTTTCTCCAGCCAGCACGCGGGGTGTCGGATTCCCTCTAGAGGCACATGGGTCTGGTTCTCCACTTCTCATCCTGTCAGTCTTCTCCAGGGGCTCGGTTGTTTTGCCCCTCACCAGAATGTGCTGCTGCATGTTTAGGCTGAGAAAGCAAAACAGCCAACTCAACAGCTGCTGGATTTGGGGAAGGGGAAGGGAGGGAAATGCTTTCAGTTTTGACTTTTAACCACAAAATGCACACTGGATTCTTCCTGACAAAAGTGACAAGAAACAGAGCCATAGGTCTTTGCTGGAAGCAGAGGGACAAAACTGCAGAGAAGATACTCCCTGATGCTTGTGGCTCTCTGGTGTTTTCTGGTAATAGCAGTGAGGGAAGGCAATGAGTCAGCCAGGGGTAGGTGCTGCTGCCCTCCGCTCAGCTGAGCAGAAGGCGGCTACAACTACATCCACATGCAGAGCTGAGCAGTAGACTCAAAACTGGACTGAAGCATAGGGCCTCCTGCTTTTCATCCATCTTCCTGGCTGCTGCTCAAAGCGTCCATACCGTGCCTTGGAAGATCTGAGCTTTTTGCTGCAAGACCAGGTTGGTGGAAAGCCAACAAGAGAGAGCTCAGCATCAGGTCTGATGTGTCCAAACCCTACTACTGCTCAAGAAGGGCACTACCTTGACAGCTCCAGTGCTATCCAGCATACCCAGTATATGCCCAAATCTCCTGGCGGGAGAGGTGCCTGCCTAGCACGTAGCCTCGTGCTGTGGTCTTTTCTAGAAGAAGGACCTACCCCGCCAGATTATTGATTCAGGGCCCACTGATGCCCACCGTTCTGCTTGCTGCGAGTCTGACACCTTTTTTACTCTTTCCTCACTCAGGAAAGCAACACGCTGTTTGAAGGCAGATGGACCACATCATGCCTAAGTAGGGGTGGAGCAAACAGTAGCTCTGCAGGGCTGCTGACTTTGTGTAGTTGGCTTTGAGAGGGGTTTGTGTCTATGGATGAAGCTTTGCATCTGAACCCCCCTGAGGCGCCATGCTGTCTCCATGGCAGTCAAGGTTTATGGAAAGCACCAAGTTGTTTACCCAGTGATGACAGCAGGATGAGCTCTGATAGACTCAGTCTGCGTGGATATGAATACGTTCATGGACCTTCTTTCAAGAGAGGACGAATAATACTTTGTTAGCAGGAGAAAAAGCCTACTTCTGGGCAACTTGTCCTTGACTGTCTCAGAGAAGGTAGCACTGCTCAGTAGGAAATGCTCTTTTGGATCCATTTGCTCTATAAACAGAAACAAGGAAGGAAGAAAGGAAGGAAGGAAAGAGAGGAGAGAGGGATGTGGTGGATGTGTCATTAACAAAGCTACCCCTCAGAGCATGTATTTCTTTTCCAGCTTAGGTGTGAGAGCTGCCTCGCAGGCATGGTATTATGCTTATGGACGGCAGAGCTCCCCCCGGTCAGTGCAGTTTCAGTGTGGACGAGTCAGGCACCCCACGGCTCATTCCCAGTCAATATTCAGAGGTTCTCCATACTCCCTCGTGGTTTATTACTACAGTCCCCAGCAGCAGCACAGGGTGGCTTGTTGTCCCCACTGCTAACAGAGAGGCCGTGCCAAGGCTATACACACTCCAACAAGGCACTTGTTGTGCATCTGTTGGGCCAGGAGGAGGAAAGGGAGCCTGCCCAGGTCTCAGAGGCATTCTGTGACCGCCCAGCAATAGGAGGGGTTATTCTGGAACAGGAAGAGGCAAAGGGATCGCAATTTTGTCAGACCTTGGGAGTGCGAAATGGCATGGATCCTTGTGCCCTCTGTTCCCCTCACGGAGTGGTGCAGCAATCAGGTGTAGCCAAGCCACACGTAGCCCTGTCCCACAGAGGAACATTTCCCATTGTCCCACTATTTTTTTTTCCACCACTGTAAATTTTATTACCTCAAAGGTATGGAATTAGGAAATGAAAGATGTGGAAAAATTCATCGGACCGAAGCACTCATTTCCATCATTTCCACCTTGCCCTGGATTTCCTTCTCGATTAGTTCCAGCAGTGTCCTTGGTTCAAGCCTTGGAGTCATTAAAGTCCTTTTGAAGCTCTAGTGCCCCATGCTAGTTCTCATTGCTCAGCAGAATGATACATCAGGAATAACAAAGTCCACTTTGATCAACTACTTCCATCCTTTACAGCTGCTTCTGCGGGAGTGATTAATTCCAGCCCTTCCTCCGCTAATAATAAGTGCAGAGAATCAGTTACATCCTTTGTTGTTGTTATTTTCTCTTTTCATGTCCATTTTTGGGGGGAGCTGTGGAAGGGACTTGGTGACTTTGGTCCAGTTTCTGCTGGAGGGGTGGCCATGGTCACGATGGTGGTGGAGAGCACGGGTACCTGGTGGGCTCGGGTGGACCAACCTGTCCCCCAGTTGAGGTCATGGGTTTCCTGAGAGCTGAGCTCCCCGTGCACCTGCTCTGGAAAGCTTTGCAACACCACTCGTGCCTGAAATCCTACCTACGTGCAGGAGATTAGCGTTTCCTATTGGCAGGGAGCCTTTGGGAGATGCAGGGCCATTCAATAGGAAACACTAGGCACAGGGACTTTGCTGGGAATTAGGCCATTTTTGAGTAAACCCCACAGTCCCCTGGGTTGCTGATCTGGCACCTTGCTCTTCCATGAACTTCTTACGAGTAAAAATTATTCCAGGCCTTCGGTTTCTGTTTTAAGCTGACAATGAGCCGGAATTGCTCTTGATTTGCACTAATCTAATTGAGAGAAAGAGGAAGCACACTGTTTATTTAATGGCAAATGCCAGCTAAAGAAGAGGAGGTTGAATTATCAGTGACCACCAACTTTTACAGATAAGATTTCAGCATCTAGACCCACGCTCTGCTATGTTTCGAGGACTGCTGAGATAAAAGCCTTGGACATGGAAAACACTCCCGTAGAAGAGCATTTCACAGCAGGAGCAGAGCTGCAAATGCCCTGTATCACCTCCTGGTAAGGGCTGACGCAGGCTGGGCTATGCATCACGCATGCTGCATACAAGGAGAGGACATCGTACCTTTAAACCTAATTTGTCTCTTTACTGAAGCAGCTGGTACCTGAGGTGTATCCTGGGTGAATGCACCTCCAGTTATCTCTTCCCAGGTCAACTTGTGCAATACTGGGATATCAAGCTCCATGCAGATTTGCCCTGGTATGGTGAAGGAAGGATTGGGTGCAGCTAGCAATGGGAAAGCCAAAAGAAGAGGGAGACATGGCTGGTGCCACTGGTTTCTGCCCCAGGCACAGGGCTGGGAGCTACCAGATGTTGTCATGACATGAGAGGTGCAACGGGGAGAAGAAAGTCCAAGTGCTAGAGGGAGCTGGTTTGTGTTTTCTGTGAGATCTAGTTTGGGGAAACACTGTCTTGGCTGGGGGCAGACTGTGGCATCAGGCAGTCGGCCTCTGGCTGTCAGCCTGGTTGGTCAGCACCTTCAGTTCTGGGGTGGCACGTTGCACACTGAGGAAGAAGGAGCTCTATGGCCAAGCACCCTTGATAAATGGTGCCCTCAGCTGCTCCCCTAATTTCTTAACACTGTTCCCCTCCTGGGTGTTACAGTCCTGGGTGGTATCATCTGCCTCTGACCCTGGGACTTTCGGTTTGATGTTTGGCACAAATAAGACACCATTGCTGTAATAAGAAGGAACACTGGTACCCAAATGTCTTGTCCGGCAGGCATGTCAGGTGTGTAACTCATATTTGCTAAATCAAAAAGCCCTGGAATGAGACGCAGGCGGTGAGAGCGCTGCACTAACGTACCCCTCCCTAAACCCACCTAGGACTGACTGTTCTTCCAAAGAGCTCCCTCAGGCGTTATGTGCATTCCTCCAGAAACACCTGGAGTCCTGAAGAGCCACGCTCAGCTCTGTCACACCAGTATAAAATCAGAACGACTCTTGCTGCACTCTGCTGCACCCCAGGTCAACATCTGTTGCATAGTCTGCTGCAGCAGATAGTCATTGAGCTGCACAGGTACTAATAAGGGCAGAATTTATCCCAGAATGAATTCATGCAGTTTCTTAGATCTTTGGGAAGGATAAGTATGTAAATATGTGAATGAAATCTCAGTGAGTAATCTTTCTGCTTTGTTTTTTAAGGTATTTTGGCACTTTTCAAAATCCACAGATCCCAAAGTCTCAGACTCTTCTGCAGCTCTGCTGACAGAAGCAAGTTAAAATCCCTGCATTTCTGACAAGTGTAAGCCAGCACAGCCCCATGGAGTTTGCTGATTTTGGGAACGCCTGAAGATAGGGCCCAACCACACAAGGAATTTGGTCTAACATATGGCTTGGAAGTGTGCTGACAAACTAGACGGGATTTAATCAGGAGGCCTAAGCTGAAGAAAATAATCTGCTGTTCCAATCTGAATGCAGCAGATATGCTTTGCTTCCTAATGCCGTCAGGCTCTGGAAAATGGCTTCAAATTCTGAGAAATCAGGAGAAATATGCAAGAAATGTGTAGTTCTTCCCACTGAACTCATCTAGTCATAAACTGGTCTAGACACAAATAGATAAAAAGAAAATGGCCTGACAAAGCAGGCCGAAACTTGCAACTGCTTTGGAAGAGCAGCCTCAGGATCCTTGGCAAGGTTCATGGCCCGGAGATCACACGTGCCTCTTGCAGGGCTGGAGGTGGCTGGGCAGAGCAGGTAAGGAAGAGGGCACCAGCAGCCCTGAGAAGTGGCTCGAGGAAGAAATGACCCTCATGGCATGGGTTAGAGCTGTTTCACATTCCAGTCACATCTGGATTTCACTTCTTGTTTCACCAGAAAGGCATGTTCCAGCAGCAAAATGACCAACCTTTCCAAGGGATTTCTATTTAGAAAAAATATTTACAGTGCACTTCTGACATCATCAGGCAGTAAAGCCATGCATGTGTGAGTCCTGTGTGCGTGCAGGGACATGTGTACCAACAAACAGTGTGTTACATTCCTGTGCATTCCCGCATCATTATAGATCAGGCTTGTTATGTTGGAAGATGGGGTCAGAGTGCCAAATTACAAACCAGATTTACCCCTGGTCATCTTTGAAGACAAAGGGAAGAGCAGGATTTAGACCTGCTCATCTGATTTGGTCTACTTTACAGAAAAAGGCTTGACTGATTTCAAATCAGGGTCCAGGCTGAGTTTCCTCCATGCTAGATGACATTTGGATCAAGCTCCTGCCCCACTGCTGGCAGCACCCAGGAAAGCTCATTTAAAGCAGTACCAGCTGGGTGGACACATCCTGACACTCTTATCCATGCCTGGTGGCCACCTACCTACAGCTGTAGCATCTTCTCCTTAGTTTTTCACCTGAATAAATTGTCCCTGGAGTTGACACTTCATACTTTTATATCTGGCCTGTGCAGTGGGAGGGTGGATGTATGCAGGCACATCTCAGAATTAGAATCATAGAATCATAGAATTGTTTAGGTTGGAAAAGACCTTTAAGATCTTCAAGTCCAACCATTAACCTAGCACTGCCATTCTACCACTAAACCATGTCCCCAAGCATCACGTCTACGCGTCTTTTAAATGGGATGGGGACTCAATGACTTCTCTGGGCAGCCCATTCCAATGCTTGATTGCAACTGTCCTCCCTTCTCACGCATCTCAAAGCTTTGAAACAGTGATCAAGTCAGCCCAGGAGCACAGCAAGTGTACCCCTCTGGACTCTGGCCCACCTTGCACCCTCCTCTGCTATGATCTCATAGATGGCCTGACCCTCTGGTTCTCTCCAACCCTCCTTGCACTCATCTCCAGGTCTCCTAAGGAGCATCCCCACCTTCCCCATTCCTGCACTGTCTTTCCACACATTGTCCTTATAATGTCAGTTCCCCACGCTTCCTACCACATACCTTATCCTCTCCCTGTGTTGTTCCCTTGATGCTGCTCTTACAGGGTCTTGGGCTGGCTGGGCTTTGCCATGTGCTTGTGGAGCACAGCAGGGCCATCATGAAAGCTGATGCTTTGCACAGGAGAGAGGTCTGCTGATCGGCAGCAAGGGCTGCTGTGGGAGTGCTCGCCCCAAGGTTAACAGAGGAGACTGCATGCACAGGCACAGCCTGCAACTGCAGCTGCTGCCACCAGCATGTGACACTTTAGAGCCTTTCGTATGTAACTGGCCGATGCAATGCACAACTGAACCAGAGCCTGAATGATCTCCGATTTAGATACTTAATTCCATTGCATTGTGCATCCAAAAAGTGCACTTTCCAAAATAAAAGCAAAAAAAAATCATGTTAAGCCACAGCCCATCAGCTCCACCGAGTTCAGTGGAGAAACTCCCCCTCTGCAATCAGTGCTGAGAATAGAAACAGGCTGATGTGTGTTTTTCTATCATGTGCTAACTTGTTCTGCCATCCTGTGAACGAGCTTCTTGTTTTCTTCTCCTTGATCAGGCAGTTCCACCTAAACCAGGACTGGACACAGAAGTAAATCTGGTAGGAGAATACACTTCCTGTTTATAAAAATACCCTTCCTGTGTGGAAGAGCCTTCTTCCTGCACACACTCATCTGCGTACAGCATCCCGGACCTGTTTCCATGTGGACACAGGCAGAGCGGCTGGGGGTGGAGGGGTACAGCAATTATGGATATTTCATCAGGCTGAAGTACCAAATAAATTAACATATTTGTTGTACCACCTCTGGAAATCAAACACAGCCCCAGGCAACCCCAAACTGTGATCGAGATGTCATCCTTTTGAAATGAAGGGCTTTATCTCTTTGGCTTACAACTAAATCTCTCTGTGAATTTCCGGAACCGGTGTCTCATTGCCATAAGGGTACTTAGCTAACTTGCAGACAGTGTATCCGGCTCTTGGGATTTGGTTGTGGCTCATGGCTCACATGTTCACAGCAGCTGAGGGTTTGAGCTGTGTACATGAATTGATAAATTAAAAAAAACCCCAAGTCTCAAAAGGCAATGAGCTGGATGTTTCTATTCATATCCCTCACTACGGGTTTTCCTGTAACTTCTTCTGAAAGGACCTGGTCTTCATCAGGGATGGGTTAATCCACTCTCCCCTCAGGTGGCCTCTCCTCTCATGCACGTCAAGAGCTTAATGGTGAAAGGACCAGATCCCTCCTTCCGCCATGACTCTCAACAGCATCCCCAGGCCCTGCAAGACTGGAGGGATCATAGAACTGTAGAATGCTTTGCGTTGGAAGGGACCTTCAGAGGTCATCCAGTCCAATCCCCTGCAGTGAGCAGAGACACCGCTAACTCGATCAGGTTGCTCAGAGCCCCATCCAACCAGACCTTGAATGTTTTTAGGGATGGGGCCTCCACCACCTCTCGGGGCAACCTGTTCCAGTGTTTTACCATCCTCATTGTAAAAAATTTCTTCCTTATATCTAGTCTAAATCTACCCTCCTTTAGTTTAAAACCATTATCCCTTGTCCTGTCACAGCAGGCCTTGCTAAAAAAATTGTCCACATCTTTCCTATAGGACCCCTTTATGTACTGAAAGACCTCAATGAGATCTCCCCGCAGCCTTCTCTTCTCCAGGCAGAGCAAGCCCAACTCCCTCAGCCTGTCCTCACAGGAGAGGTGCTCCAGCCCTTGGATCATTTTTGTGGCCCTCCTCTGGACCCACTCCAACAGGACCATGTCCTTCTTGTGCTGAGGGCTCCAGAGCTGGATGCAGTACTCCAGGTGGGGTTTCACTAGAGTAGAGTAGGGGGGAGAAACCCTTCACTCGACTCACTGGCCATGCTGCTTTTGGTGCAGCCCAGGATACGGTTGGCCACCTGGGCTGTGAGCGCACATTCCTGGCTCATGTCCAGCTTTTCATCCATCAGTACCCCCAAGTCCTTCTCCGCAGGGCTGCTCTCAATCCCTTCATCCCCCAGCCTGTGTTGATACCAGGGGTCACCCCAACCCAGGTGCAAGACCTTGTACTTGGCCTTGTTGAACCTCATGAGGTTCACACAGGCCCACCTCTCCAGCTTGTCCAGGTCTCTTTGGATGACATCCCATCCTTCTGGTGTGTCAACTGTACCAACTCTTCAAACTTGCTGAGGGTGCACTCAATGTCACTGTCTATGTCATTGATGAAAATATTAAACAGCACTGGTCCCAGTACAGACCCCTGAGGGACACCACTCGTCACCGGTCTCCATTTGGCCATCAAGCTGTTGACCACTACCCTCTGGATGCAGCCATCCAACCAATTCCTTATCCACTGAACAGCCCACCCATCAAATCCATAACTCCCCAATTTAGAGAGAAGGATGTTGTGGGGGACTGTGTCGAAGTCTTTACAGAAGTCCAGATAGATGACATCTGTGGCTTTTCCTTTGTCCACTGATGTAGTCACTCCATCATAGAAAGCCACTAGGTTTGTCAGGCAGGACTTGTCCTTGGTGAAGCCATGCTGGCTATCTTGAATCACCTCCCTGTCCTCCATGTACTTTAGCATAGCTTCTAGGAGCATCTGTTCCATGATCTTCCCAGGCACAGAGGTGAGGCTGACAGGTCGGTAGTCCCCAGGGTCCTCCTTTCTACCCTTTTTAAAGACGGGCACAATTTTTCGCTTCTTCCAGTCCGCAGGAATTTCACCTGACTGCCATGACTTTTCAAATATTATGGAGAGTGTCTTGGCAACTACATCAGCCAATTCCCTCAGGACTCTGGGATGCATCTCAGCAGGTCCCACAGACTTATGCATGTTCAGGTTCCTCATCAGACAGACTTCTTCAATAACCAGCTTATGAAAGGCCCCAGCCACCATCCCACCGTTCCCCCATAGTTTCATCATCTCCTTTTCCCCCTTCAAAGACTTCCTCTGCTTTGCCTCTTTCCAAGACCTTTGGATGCCCATGCAGCATGGTGTCTGTAATAGCTTTTCATAGGCTCACATGTTCTGCTTTGCTTTCCCTCTTGGATAGGTCCTGCTTGCACTGTTCCATGTTGGAAGTCAACATTTGCTGTCACCAACTAGCCAACATGTTCTGACACTTCATCCCATGTCTGAGTATCACTCAGATCATGCTTCCTCTTGATGCCCGCAGCAGATTTCACATTACCTATTCTACTCTTGTCTACTGCTTTCTTCTCTGGGCATTTCCATCACAGTCCTGGTCAAGTGCAGGATTATTGTCACATGTCATAAGAAATTCCAGTGTCCTTCTACAAAAGGATGCGTTCATGGAGAAGGGGGTGCTAACACTTGGCTTCCTAAGTCTCTCTCTTTTGTCAGCGTCT
This sequence comes from Egretta garzetta, assembly GCF_000687185.1. Classification (NCBI taxonomy): domain Eukaryota; kingdom Metazoa; phylum Chordata; class Aves; order Pelecaniformes; family Ardeidae; genus Egretta; species Egretta garzetta. Next base: position 57,735 of record NW_009259967.1, on the reverse strand, counting down.
GCTAACTTTCCAGTCAATGAAACCAAAGAATGGTTTTACAGACTACCCCAGAACACCCCACACACATACTCATGAACCACAAAATTTGTATTTCTGGGCGAGTACCTCATAGCATCCAATTAAAAGAGTGCAGTTATCTAAACCCAGAGGTATCATATGCAGGGTTTTTTTTGTCCCTCAGCCCAGGAACTTGTGAGTGAGAGGGTGGGTGCAAAATCTGAATCCTTGCGCTGTGGAGAGAAACCTACTCAGTGTGCAGGAGGGCTGCCCTAACACCTGGACATCTTGAAAGGAGTTGCAACATCAGGCTGTGCAAGTGAATATTGGGGTTGGAGAGGAGCCACATCAGAGATGGAAGTGGCTGCTGGGGACACCGGGAGCTGGAAAGGATCTGCATCCAGCTCTGGAGCCCTCAGCACAAGAAGGACATGGAACTGTTGGAACGGGTCCAGCGGAGGGCTACAAAAATGATCCGAGGGCTGGAGCACCTCTCCTAAGAGGACAGGCTGAGGGAGTTGGGCTTGTTCAGCCTGGAGAAGAGAAGGCTGTGGGGAGACCTGATTACGGCCTTTCAATACCTAAAGGGGGCCTATAGGAAAGATGGGGAAAATCTTTTTAGTAGGGCCAGCTGTGTCAGGACAAGGGGTAATGGTTTTAAACTAAAACAGGTTAGGTTTAGACTAGCTATAAGGAAGAAATTCTTTACAGTGAGGGTGGTAAAACACTGGCACAGGTTGCCCAGAGAGGTAGTGGAGGCCCCATCCCTGGAAACATTCAAGGTCTGGTTGGACGGGGCTCTGAGCAACCTGATCTAGTTAGCGGTGTCCCTGCTCACTGCAGGGGGGTTGGACTAGATGACCTCTAGGGGTTCCTTCCAACCCAAAACATTCTATGATTCTATGATCACTGGAAGGCTGATTTATTTTCTTATGGAAACTCCACTCCCTCCGCTGGTAGGCAATGCCACCTCTGTCCCTTGCTTTGCACACCATGATGTCACCTTCCCAGCCTGAGTGACGACAAGATGATTAATCTGTTATCTTTTCCCTCATCACAACAAGTGTTCTTTTCTGCAAATTCCTGTTGCCGTACAGGGAGCTGGCGACCTCACTGCATCAGCATTTATCACTTTTATGGCCACGCAGTGTTGGGAAGAGATTAGCTGGCAAGGTACTGGGTTGAGGAAAGTCCACCTGGCTGGGGCAGTGCCTGCTCTTTGGGTCTTCTCCTGCCCGCATCACCTCCCATGCCCCGCAACCCTCATTGGTGTCCCCACACTCCCCTGAAGGCTGCTCCCCTGGGGATGAAGTTGTCTGATGGTGGGTACCCCCTGGCCGGGGGCTCCTCCTCTGCGGTGGCAGGGCCAGGGGCAGGGGCAGGCCCCTTCCGCCCCGCTTGCCCAGATTTCCTTCGCGGAGAAAACAGGATACAAGTGGAGGGGGAGGGAAGCGGAGCATGCCTCCGGCTCATCCTGACACGGAGGTGACAAACACAAACATGCCCGTCCACACAGGCAGCACCCCTGGGTCCCACGCTGTACGTACATGCTCCCCCACTAGGCCCAGGGAGAAGTTGAGGAGACCAAGCTCCTAAATTTGGCACCTGCGCTACAGCTTGAGGCCAGCAGTGCAAACATCCCCTTTCCTCGTCTCTTCCCGCTCCCCAGTTTTGAATAATTGGCTCCCCAGTCTGAGTAGCTGACAATTTGAAGGGTGCCTGCCATCAGTTTGCCAAGCATCATTACAGTGTTCACTGGGCTCAGCGGCAGAGCCGGGATCCAGACTGAGTCCAACTCGTTCCCACGCCTGAAGAGATTGAGCAAGTTGGCTTGAGGGAGGCCGGGACCGGCCAGTTCTCATGTTAGATTACATCTGTCAAGTTCATGTCATGCCTGTGTCTGTTGACAATGCCCAAGGGAATGAAAAAAAAGAGAGCCCAAGCTTCACTTGTTTATTTGTGCAAAGATCAGAGGAGTAAGAAAGCAGTTTGACTGTGTTTTGGCTACTGAAGTCAGCAGATCTGACTCTGAATGCACAAGGGGATCAGATTGGGCAAGGCCTATTTATGCAAAAGCACTTTGTGGAGGATAACTGCACTTTAACACCATTCCTGTAAAAAAGGAAGGGAAAAAAAATGGCCTGAATGTTTGAAGGAAAAACACTTGTTTCCTGTAAGGAGGTTCAGCCAGTGGAGATTGTACCTCTGCCGCCGCCGTCTCACCACTGTACTTTAGCCTCAGGTATGACTGTCAGTGGGGCAGGGCAGGAGCTGTCATCCTCCAAAAGGCAGCACAAATATTTTCTGGTGACCAGTGGGCTAGTGACCTTTGTGCTCATCATCATGAAATCAGCTGATGTCATGCTGAGGTTTCAAAGACGCGCTCCGTCCCAACCTTTGCTTTGGATATGTGACCTTTGTTTCTGCTTGCAACACCTGAACCTTTCTGATCCCGCCCAGACTCCTGCTCAGTCCTTCCCACAGGCCTGCCAAACCACAGCTCGGCAAAGGAAAGCCACCGAGTTTTCTTGCTGTTTGTTCAAAATGCCCGGGGTAACTTCTCTGAACCACACTGGTTTGAAAATAAGCTGGAAATATCACCAGTTCTTTGCAAGACATCTAGTACTTCTTATTCCTGGTCTGGCTGGAAATACTAAGGTAGCTCCCCTTCAGATGATTCTGCTCCCGTACCTTTGGCTCAAAGAGCAAGCAGGACATGGAATGATGGGGGTAAACGGAAGCAAGCATGGAGATAAGAAAATCTAAGTTTGAGGTAAAGACATGCTTTATTTAATTGGAGAGCAGTGCTTTTGCTTTTGCAGCCAAAGCCTTAAGCTCTGGTTTGCCTGTGATGCAAAGCGGCTGCAAAAGCAGCACCCACGTTTTCCAGCTGCTTGTCCTCACCCAAGTAATGCAAAATAGTCAGGGCTTGAAAGTGAACCTGCCCTCCGTGCCCCGGCCAGCCCTCATCCTTATGTACACACCATTCAGTGGCTCTTGAGCTCAGTCTGGTTGAGGAGCGGTCACTCCCAGCTACTTTGCTGGGGACACATCACAGGGCTGGGCTGGCAATCAGCCCAACCTGGCATCTGAAAAAAAGGTGGCCCATTTGCCATCACAGCCCAGGCAGCCTGACCTTGTCCTGCAAGGGATCTGTGGGACTTGTGGAGATCCTGCCAGCTCCTCCACACAAGCCAGTCCCAGGGTCCTGCCCTCCGAGCCTTCGTGCCTCCCAGGCTGCAGCAGGATGGTGGTCTGGGGACGCATCTTGCAGGGACAGCCATTCTGGCCACCATGACACAGGGCTTGGGGCTGCAGGTGGCAACCTTCTAGACCTGGACAAGTCACTCATTCCTATTGTTTCTCAGTTGTCTTGCTGATAAAAGATGAAAATTTGTTATTCATGCCTCTACAGCCCCATGACCCCAGGCACGCCTGAGGAGTGAGCTGAAGGGAAGTGCAATATACTGTGGAGGGCCTGTACCAGCGCCGTGGTGGGCTCAGTGGAGCTAGCTGGGGCAGGAAACAGGTTGGGAAGAAAGAATATCCCTAGGGTCTGGAAAACAGTCCTTACACTGTAACAGAAAGAGTTCCTTACCTCAGTGAACTGGGAGAGGAGCCCTGGGTTTGCAATGCCTTCTGTGACGCCTCTCATAAAAATACTGTGTTGCAGAGGCATCACATGCCCTGCTGGCCCTGGTATCCTACACCCAAAGCCTTTGGCCTCTCTGCTCTGTGAATAAACAAGAGACACAGCGGTGGGGAGAAAGGAAGTATCACCTCCCTTCATCTTTATTTTGGGAGACACAGACCAAAAAGACCATGAGACAAGCCCAAAGTCCCCTCACAGATTGGTGATGGAGCTGGGAAAGGCTCTCAGCAGCCCTGACACCCAGTGTCCTCTGTCAGCCAGAGATTACTCCAGCAAAACAGGTCACTGAGAAGTGCTATCAGCTTGTCATCTATGGTGCATCCTTTACTCTGTCTGTAGTTCTCTCCCCAGAATTCTCTCCCGAAATCCATGTTCTCTTCTGTACAGAATTGTGGGGCAGCTGGTGAGTCCCTCTCCGCTTGCAGAGACCTGGGTTGTAATTTGCTTCTGGAGAGAGCAAAGAAGGCTCTGGGCACAAGCATCTGCAAGACCACCCATGTCTGGTGCCAGAGCAGGGAGAAAGAGACAAGACATTTGCTTTAAAAAAGACATTTTAAAGCTTACCTCTAACTGTTACTTGGGGCCCCACACTGCTGAAGCACAACCCTGCCAGGAGGACAACCCAAAATACGTCCCTTTTCATTTCAAGGAATATTCTAGGAGAAATTGAGAAAAAAAGGGCTTCTTCCTTGGATTTTCCTGAGAAGCACAGGCAGCTATTTGACAGTGCAGAGATAGGAAATGTTGTAGTGTAGGCAGCCAGCCTCTCCTACCGCGGCCATGAAAAGAAATATAAACACATTGATCCTATAAGCAAAGGGTTGATCCTTGTTTGTGGTATGCTAGCTAGGAGCAATTAGGATAGATACCACACAGAGACTGGGTTATGGTTGATAAAAAATGCTGGAAGGGCATCTCCGGCTTTTTCATATGCAAGGGATTACATCAAAATTCCTGGCCACATTACCACACTGAGACCATCCCCCAGTTGCTTTTGGGAAGTGGAAGCATCTGAAAAGCCACGGACAGAAACATCTGGGAAGTAAGCTGGCCTGTCCAAAGTTTACACTTCAGTTCAGTCCAATCCATGCAGATAAAATAAGAGCTGCCCTCTGGGGCCCTTGGAATCAGAGATTTGTATCAGAGCCAAATAAAAAAAACCCAAAAATCAAAAAACCCAAAACGCAGCCTAAAATGCAAATTAAACCAGAATAGAAACCATTTGTTTAAAAGAATAATCACATAAACAAAGGGCAAAAAAAAGGCAGAAAAAGCACATATTTGCTTGAGGAACCATAAGAGGTTCCCTGTAATTTCCTGCATCTAAAAAGTCAAGATGGTTCTTAATCTCCACAGAGCATGCTGGCCCAGGTCATACGTGCCACCCTTGGCTCAGCTGTCACAGCTCTTCCTGTTGCTGGGCCTTAATGACACCTTTTCCAAGAGGCCTAATGAGCAAAACAGCAGTCCCAAAATTTGAATCCTAAGTCCCTCAGTGAGAGAACTGAGATTACAGTTGGGGGAGCTTTACCTAGCTGAAATCCTCCCCGGGGCCCGTGTCTGTATAACATAGGCTGGGGGCTGCTTTGGCTTGCACAAGGCTGCCTATAGGTATGGCTGCCATGAGGTTGCAGCCATGAGGACAACGGCTCTGCTTGGGTTAGTCGTAAGAGTGTGGGTATCCAGAGCAAGCGAGTGTGGAGCTCGGTGTGGGCTGAAAAAGCTGTCTCAGAAGCTGGAATAGCCCATGGGAGCTTAGCTCATGCCAAGCTCCATGTTGCTCCAGCTCGGCTACTACCGCTGGCCAAGCCAGCCCACCACCACCACGTCTGCATTGCTTGGTGGCACCACTGGGGTTGCTCCAGCGTACAACCACTCCTAGATACTTGTTTTGCCATGGGGTTATAGTACCAGGGGAGGTTCATCCCACAGCCTTCCCTCTCCCAGCTCTTCATCCCACCCCCCCACTGACTGCCAGCATTATGCTAGAGGGTGGGTTATCTGAGGACATATTCTGAAGGATCAATACTTTGAAAAGTGCACGTTTACGCATGTGAAAATCCAGGACTTGTTCTCCACCACTAACTCCACCCAGATGAAACTCGTTGGTGTCGTTCCTGACTGCTGTCAGGATAAGTAAAAGCAGACTTGAGCCCTCAATTTCTACATGCTGAGAAGAATTTCTATTTTCCTTCATGGAGTGAATGTTTGAATCAATTGTTACACTTGCATAACCTGATGCTGAAGTGCATTTTTTCCACTGTGTAATTTCTAGATGAAAAAGCAAGGCTGGAGTGAAGTTATACAATGCTTAAAAAAATGTATGCAAAAGCAAACTTAAAAGCAAACTTTAAAAAATGTATGGAAGAACTGCAGTAAGTGCCCTCATAACACATTAGAAGCCCCAAAAATTTGAAGTTAGAAACCCAAGAGAACTCCAAATGCATGATGATAAAGAAATGCACCCTTAGGACATGTGTACACCCTTAATGCTGTCCCCAAAACGATGCCTGAATATGGAAGAACAAATAAAAATTTACTCCAGGACTCTCCCTGAAAAATGAGTTTCAGGTAAGTATGAATTGCAAACATTCCAACGCCATTATTCTAACTACAGCTATTCCTGGAGCTGGTGGAGGGCAGTGGGATGACCAAGGTGTTGGCAAACACAATCACCCTTCCTCGCCCTAGTAAATGCGCTCCTGAGTGCATCCATCCACCGCCTCTGCAGCAGGTGCCCTGCCTCTGCCCTCCACGGGCCATGGCACAGTGCTGGAGGATGGGGAGACACAGTCCCTTGCGGCTGTGCCCTGTTCTTTGTTTTACACTCCCTGGCTCTCCTTCTCCCCAAGGAGCCAGAAGACACTGCTGTGCTGCCTCACAGCCAGGGGCATGAGGGACTGAGGGAGGACACACAGCCCTTCTGAGGCCCTGCAGTTTGCCTGGCTTACATCAGCCTTATTTGCCTATGGTCCCACAGGCAGGCGTATGAAAAGGACCTGTCTGCTTTGGCTGTGTACTTGAGACACATCCTGCACGTTGCTTTCCCAGCTGGGCCCAACCCATCCCGGCCGGTGACTCAACTGTGAGAGAGATGGAAGTGTCGCAAAGCCCGTCACCCTGAGTCATCAGCTATTCTTGTCGCGCGCAGGTGGACAATGCCGGCGAGAGGAATTTCTCCAGGGTTGCCAGAAAAAGCAGCATTGCCACCTCCACATCACCACCGTAAAAATATACCCCTCTCTTTGGGAATTGCTACTTCAGGTTGATTTCTGGAAGCTTGTGGCCTCCTGACAGAGATGGGCTTAGCAGTTGTCCATATAAATAGAGCTCAGGGACCATGTGCTGGCACTAAACCTTGAGGAGAGGTACATTTGGGGTTCTGGCTCACTTGCTTTACACGAACACCCACAAAGAGTGTACATCTGGATGCTGCATGGGATACATGCGCTGTCCACAGAGCAGATCCGGAGTATCAGGTTATACACGGCTTCAGCAAAGTTGCCTTTGCCAAACTGAAAACTTCCTGATTTATCAGCTTTGATCTCGTTGGCAGAAGAGCATTTCAGCGGATAAAGTTTTGCAAGAAAGCACTGACTACACTGGTTTCTGATGACATCCCATACGCTTTCATTTTGGGAGGAATTCTGTTCTGCACTCTCCACACAGCAGAGACAGAAGCGGCCGGAGCATTGTTTTTCAGGAGGGAACAAGCAGGGTCATTTCCCCCACAGCTGCTGGGGCCTTCCAGACAAACCTACTCTGCTCAGGTGTTTCCATCCTCTTGCAGATACCGAGGGGAACAGCAGTGCAAAAAGCAGAGGAGAGGAGTCCTGCCCCGGGCCTCAGGGCCTCGCACCCGGCCTGGGCCGGCTTCCCCGCAGGGAGCCGGGCTCTCGGGTGAGCGGCCTCTCTGCCAGGCTGGCAGGGAGTAGCACCACCATCCACCGGCTGCCTAAATTAGTCCCAGAAGAAGTCCCTAAGGAGGTGCCAGGGAATCCCAAGCTTTATTTCCTAGGGAAGGTTTAAATCTGAAGAAGATTTTGGCTGCGGGCGGCCCACAGGTTCCCGCCGTTTCCTGAGGGAATGG
>NW_009259967.1:31762-49551 GCF_000687185.1 Egretta garzetta | reverse complement strand
CTCCGGGCTCGCAAGCGTCGAGATGCCCTCACCTGCGGGACCGGAGGGGTCTGCTGCTTCACCCGCGAACGGCATCGCCACTGAGAAAAGAACTTTTCGGGAGACGTTTTCCAGCCTAATGTTATGCCGGTGCCTAAAAATGAGAACAGTTTTTGTTGGCAGTGATTCCTTCTGCTGTCTCAAAAGGAGTTAGGAATTTTCAGTCGGAGCTAACGTGCTTTTTGACAACCCCAATGAAATTCCCGCCCATCTTAAAAAACCTTTAGAAATATCTCAGCTGTCGTTTCCAGGATACAGGAAATCCAGCCCAGACCTGGCTATAGGTGGCCAGGGCAGAGCAAAGAAGAGGAAGGTGGATTACAGCTTGTGATGATGAAGCTGAGGCTTTGGGTCAGCTTCAGAAGGGGGATGGCATGGCCTCAGCAGGTGATGCCCCCCTGGAGAAGCACAGGCAGGTTCCTCCCCTGTGCAGGAGCCCGAGCCAACAACCCCCCAGGACCTGTCACCAGGCCTGAGTGGCCTCTAAATCCATCGCAGGTCCTGCCCTGCTCCCAGCTGCTGCCTCGGTGTGTGTGAGGAGACCTCAGGTCTCTGCCACCATAGCCCCCGGCTGGGGGCAAGGGCCATACTTAGCTGGCAGAGGCCTGGTTGCACCAGGACCTGAGGCAGGACCCTGGCTACCATTGCAGTGCGTGGCAACAGCCATGTACCCACTGCTGACCCCAGCTCTGGGACTCTACACAGGCATTTCCCCCCCACCCCAGGAGCTCCTCGGGTGCTACGGCATCTTGCCAGCTTCCCAAGCAGAAGCAAGCTGCTGCTTCTCTCAGGCATCTCTTGCTAAGAGGAGACCAGTGACTGGTACAACCTGGTTTATGCCACTTCACCTCCCAAATGGGCCAGCCCCTGACCTCTCCACACAGGGAAGTTTCATCCATCCCCTTCTCCCTGGCCGTTTTGCGGACTGTGCAGGTGGCGCTTGCGAAAGCCGTGCTGCTGGAGCTCCAGCTCTGTTTTCTGCAAGCGAGAACGCATCTTGCTGCACAAGGTTTGGTCCCAGGTCAGCCTCCTCCACACCAACACTCATTTACCACCTCTTGACTCTCATTACTGGGCTTTTTTTTTTCAGCAAACCCTCAACCAAAGAGCAAGAAAACCAAATCTGCTTCCCCACTTCTTTTCTATGGTTGAAAACAGAGCAGAAATGCCATCAGGGAGCCCCTCTAATGACAAGAAGAAAGCAGGCTTGTGCAGCTGTGGTGGAACTGGACTTCTCTGAAACTGGGATTGGGGCAGGGTTTACTTTGCAGTTTGTTTGGAGCAAAGGCCAGAGCTGAGTCTTATTTTAATTCCTGACCTGTTAGGAATCTCAGGTTCAAAATCCCCCATGCTTAGGCAATATAAACCAGCTATTGGCTCCTCGGTTCCGAAGGGGATTTTTCTAGTTGCAGTAGCCCAGGGTGAATTCCTCTCTACCTAGCAGCTTCTGGATTTGATAAATCCAATCCATATTTAGCCTCAATTTGAAGGGTGCGTAAACTGGATGTCTTGCTGGAAGTGCATGGAGACCTGCCTGCTGACCTGACCCTTGCTTGCATTTCAGCCAGCAGCTGCAGCGGGATTGGCGCATTAAACACTTTCAAGTCAAATTCTCCTGTATAAAGAAATATCCTCAGTTGCACCGACTGTGAGCAGTAGATGTGACCTCTTGGGTCAGTGTTGATTGCAATGGTGATGAGAAACCAAGGAGGGACTCCATAAGGGAGGAGATGATCCCAGGGCAATGCCTCTGGTACAGTGGGAACCTCTCTCAAATCTTATGAACCTCACCTGAAACGGCAAGAGCAGGGGCTTGGGGGAGTGGTGTGTTTCCTTCTGCCATTGGTATGCTCTGCAATCTTCTACAACTTTATTAAGCATCATCCCCATTTCCCTCTCTGTAAAACAGGGACAATAATACCATGTTTTACAAGAAGCCAGTGTGACTGAACTAGATACAGCTTGCATTGTGCTGCAGGACTCGGCAGCAGCTCGGCCTTGCGTGGCTCAGAAGAGAATGCAAATCAGTTCCTGCTCTTGGCTTGCGGTGACAGTAACGCTGGGGTGCGGGTATCGCTTCATGAATCCCTCTGAGAACTTGGCCTGCACAAACTGGCACTTGGAAATAGTCCCCAGCTCGTTCAGTCTCCACATTCACACGTCCCCCTCCAGTCTCTGACCTAGAATTCTGTTGTCTTTCCACACACAATAATATCATTCAACATATTAGGCCATGGGCTTTTCAAGGTCAGTGCCTTCAATATGTGGAAAGCACTAGAGGACAATAACAGGTTGATAAGTCACATGGCAAATTAGGAAAAGGCCCTCAAGGGTTGTAAAATGTATCAGATCCACTTATCGCAACCCTTTCTGATAGTTTCTGCGTAGTAAACATCCTGCCTGCTCGCAGTGCCAAGGACGCTTCTCCAGCGTGCGATAGCAAGCGGCTGTCAATCCCAAACGCTTCTGACACAAACCTGAAGTTCTCCTTTCTTTCTTTTGACAGGAACAACAGGAGTCACTTGCCCTGCAAAGCTTAGCAATCCCTTCTGCTTTCAGAGCTCATGAGACACAGACGAGGACCTGGTGAAGAACCACTGCTGAGTGGGTTGTGCTGCCCTTGGGTTGTGCTGAGACGTTTCCACTCTTTGCTTTGCTCCAGGGTCAGTGGCAGCAGTCAGGGGTGCTTTGGGAATGGCAGGGCAGTGCATAGGAGACTCCTGTAAGATAGTGATGTGTCTGGGGTAATCTAGGATCTAGGCTCCTGTATACTAGTAAATTGAATGTTTACTGGAAGTTTTGTCCAGCACACAGCTCCAGGCATGGTACAGGAATTAGCACGACCAGTATGAACATGAGGTGGTTCAATGCTAGCTGGCCTCCACGTCAGAGAGAAGCCCCGGGTTCATTTAATTTGCTAGTACAGATGTACCGGATGGCTTTCTCAGAGCTGTAATTCGCTGCCTCTTGAAAGAAAGAAATACAAGCCTGTTCCCTGTCCTAAGCATCTGACACCTGGAAGGAAGGTGGCTCACCATTCAGTTTAGGAGAACAGGGACTGACTCACCACTGAGGAGTGCAGGCACATCCAGCATGGAGCAAACACACATTCTTTTCTATTCATCCTCAAGCTGGCATTCGCCTCCCCTGAGGACAGCTGGGAGCCTGGCTCCCTGCAGAGGGCTGGAGAGGGACAAACACCTCCAGAAGATGGTTCCTCCCATTGTAAGACACTGACAGCCAGTAAACCCCCCTCTGGCAGAGCCCAGGTGACCTGGCCCACACTGGGTGCCTAACAACCTGGCTGAAAAAAGAAGCCGTTTTCCCATGGCTTGTGGGCTGGGGCATGCCGACGGGGCAGTCTGCATCCTCTGGCCAGAGAACAATTCTCCCCAAATGATCAGACACAGCAGGCAAATGAAACATGCCATGAGGAACAAATGGCCCAGTTATCTTCATCCTGTTAGCTCTGTTCCTGCCATGCTGTGTCCAGTGTCACTCAGAGATAAAGAGCAAGTACCTTACTATCACCATAATGTCTGCCCTTGAGGGTTTATTCTCTCACCCCCTCCTGTCTTTGTTTCTTTCCCCCTTCCCTGACTTTTTTCTGTGTTGTCTCCCTACTTCCTACCATGCAATTCCCACTTCCCACATGGGTCTCATTCCTACCCTGTCCCCATCCTGTCTGCTAAAATAATCAGCAGTGAAACCCTGAATATGGCCGTTCACATTGTTTCTGTGGGACTCGGTGGCAAGTCTCCTAGTGCGATGAATGAAGGCAGGACGCGCTTCTCATAGCCATTGTTTCAAGCTGTCTGCCGACTCAGGAAAGCACTGCCAGCTCCGTTTACATTGAGTCCTTGACTGGTAGGTTTTCTCCTCCATCAGCTCTGAGTAAGAAAAGAATCAGGCCCTCGGACTTTAAACAGTGGCTGCTTAGTTTGTGGAGTGAGTGCTTTGTAACTAGCCCGTGGGCCAGAGTTGATCCATGGGAAGGATGTTGGATGAGAGTGTCATGACGTGGTCCTTTGTGAGCAGCCGCAGACTCTCCTTGTTCCTGCCGTGATTATTAAGAGCGGGAATCTGGCTAGCGCAGCGATGAGTGTGGAATAAGATTGCCAAACTGGAGCTAAGGCTCTCCTCCTCTCAGGCAGCTCCAACGGAGGCTTGTTCATCACATTTACACAGTTTTCAGTCAGTCAAAAGTACAGAAGGAGACAGCTCACATGTGTTTGGATAGAGCTACATAGACATCTCCTGACTCAGAAGAACAGCATGAAAACATAGCTGCAGCACCTGCTGGCTAGCACGCATGGTAACTCCCAGCCTGCGCTGGTGTCTGGGAACACTTTACTCCATGATCTAAGACTGTCCCCATGGAAGGAGGAATGATGGCGGATGACCCTGGAAGACAGTGGATTTGCAGGTTCTAAACCAGACTCTTCTTGGACATTTCAGATTGTTTTAATAGCTTTCAGGCTTCCAGCATACAGAAACTGACAGGACCTTGCCCAATATCTGAATAGCTGCACCATTCTGTTTACAAACATGATTCACCAAAAGAGCACTGATGTAACAAAAATGAGTATGAAGTGAGACATCCCATCTGCAGAGGAAATCATCTGGTTTGCTGGTAATTGAAAATTCAAGGCGGTCTCATCTATTTCAGTAAAAACATCTTCCCATACCAGGAGAACATCTTCTCATCCGTGTCCTGCCCCAGCGTTGCAAGAAGTTTATTCTGTCTGTTACTACTCTTCCCCTTTTGACCTGAGCTATGGATCAACATTCTTCTGTGCAGTTTGTATACTCTCAAAGTCTGAACATAGAGGCTCTGATATAACAAAGCCTGAAGGGTCCCAACCTCCTATCCCAAACAAGAGTTTCCCTGAACACAGGGGAGGGTGACACAATTTCTTGTAAAGTGCCAGTCCTTTCTCAACCACAAATAGTCCCCCTCAAAGCTCTCCTACTTCCTCCCACCCAGAATCAGGCTGCAAGGACTCCTCTGTGGGCACACTGAGTGGGTTTCGCTCCTCCAGCCTCAGCGGGAGGCAGCTCTCCTGCCCAAAGACCTCTGCGAGGATCTCCCAGCTCTCGTGACCATGGTGCTGAAGTCCCGAGGCCTCCTCCTTTGGTAGAGTTCCAGGTTGTGTTGTCGTTGCTGGTTTTGGTTGTTTCTTGCTCTGCACATGTATTTCTGGCCTAAGATTGCAGGTTCCTAGGATAAGGGGGTTCAGCTGCCAAACCCTTCCAAGCCCCATTCCTCTGAAGGAGAAGGACCTAAATTATTGAGTGATGCTGCTATTCATCACCATTCCTGGTTAGTCCCACGAGGGGAACAGCTTCTGCTCAACAGGTTAAGAATGCCCTTTCTCTCCAAACTCTATCATGCAGGAGGTGGGATGTTTGCCTGAGGTGCAGGTTTTGGAGAGAGAACCTCTTCCAGCTGGTCCTGCTGACCGATCACTAAGCTCAGCTGCAGTCCGGTGGTTCATGCTGTTGGCTGGGAAGAAGAACGGATGTTTTCAGACTGTGATGCTTGAGCAGTATTGAGCTCCTTGTATGACAACAGCATATTTCACAAACACATCAGAATGCATGGTGCCCACAGAACATCACGGCTACAACATTGGCTGATTGGGGTTTCAACTGCACATGATTCAGCCTTGAGGGCCTAAGTGCTTTTGTGGACCTAGGCGACTCACCACCTTGCCAAACTCGGGTTGCTCACGGTAAATAAGTCTTTAACCACTGCACTATCCTGTTTCCTTGCCCCATTTGTTATTTCATAATCTTTCCTAGGCTGCTGACAATCAAACAACAAATTTTTCTGTTGAGGCAGAATTTACTGGTAATTACAGTTCTGATTTGCTTTCTCCAACAGCTGGAGAAAGAGGCACAAGCGTGAAGCACATATGTGGCATTGTGGGTGGGGAGGGAGAAATTATTCTGCAGTATTTGCACATTAGCAATATGGCTGCCAAAAAGCAAGTTCCCAAATGCCTGGGGTCCACATGTTGTGCAAAAGCAGAGTAGCATCTTGGCATGGAAAAGGAACATTGCATGGAGGAACCCAAAGTCTCCCCAGGTCACATTGTCCTCACAGGAGATGAAAGCCCATGAGCTGCAAAGTGGTACCCCATCAGCTGCGTTTGCCACAAGGCAATGTATTTTTGCTTTGACTGCTTTGAAAGCAAAGCCCTTAAAGGAAACATGTGCTGGGTATACAAATGCAGCGTTTCGTTTATTTAAGACACTAATGCAAAACCAAACAGGCTTTCACAGTTCTAAGTCACAGATGTCTTTAACGAAAACCAGCTATTGGAATGTTAATAACAGCTCCTTGTACCGTAAGCAATGAGTCCACTCAGTCATGCTTTTAGGAAACTAACAGTTTCGACAGATCAACCTATTAATCACTTGGCCTCCTAATGGCTCATTTAAGGGCAGCTCTTACGAATTTGTGAGTGTGCTGCGCTGACAGTTCGCCAAGCGGTATACACAGACATCCCGTATTCTGCTCCTCTGAGGTCTGAAAATGGCAGGCTCTTCTCTTAGTTGCTAATGAAGAATTCATTTGACCCAAGCTGCTTCCATTCATTCAGTCTTCAGTCACTCAGTTAGCTCAGAAATGCTTCTGTGGCTACAAAATTCATCAGCACTAAGAAGATGACAATTCACTACACCACACCAACAGCCCTGGAAAGCCACATGACTGGCTGGCAAAAAATATTGCCCTCAGCGCAGTCAGTGAAAAATGCTGATTTCTACTGGCCATGAGAGAAACTGTAAGGTGAAATCGTTGTTGTCTTTCACTGCAAAGAGTCAGGTAATTTGGGTAAGTATTTTTCAAAAACGTTAGCCTGGAAAAACTGGGGAGTTTTTGTTGACTGGATCTCCATGTTTTCCTCTGCATGGTCTGCTGTCTGCGCTGCTTCATTCCTGAGAGCCTTCACGTCAAGCTGCTTAAAACTGATATGGGATGAAACAGACAATAACACCTGGGGTTTTTTTTTTCCAATTTTCAGCCAGAAGCATGCACAACACTAAACTGCGCCATGTAACCTCATTACTTACATATATTTTTAGACATTCTTTCAGGCTTAATCACTACTGTTGCCATTAGAAAGCCAGGAAAGACCAGCTACATCAGGGTTTTCCTCTCCTTCAGCTTCAGGAATCAACACAGGTTTTTTGATTGGGCCTGGCCCATGGCATGGTGGTACAGCCAAGGCAAGCTTTAGCTGTCCACCTCCTCACTCTCTGGTTCCTCTGCTGCAGACCCCAGTGCTTTACACGGTGCTGTAACCCCTCTCCAGCTTCCTAGGTGGGTTAAGGTGGGTGGGTTAAGCTAAGAGGCGACGTTTCCCGGTGCGGAAGCAGGTACGCGTAATGGTGTGGGGATGGTAACTTCTGGCACGGGAGCAGGGCAGGCAGCTGGAAGTCATAAGCCTGACTGTCAAACCTTTGAATCAGCAGTTGGTGGCTGTGCAGAATGGTGTCATTTATCCTCTCTGCTAAAGGCATGAGAAATGCCGGTAGCAAAGCACTTCATGGGAGGATACAAGGCAGATGAAGTTGCCCATTCTTTGTTTTATATCCGTATCTTACCTGCTGTTCACTATAGTTCCCTCCTCCCCTCAGAACGTGAGTAACTAGCTGTATAATCAAGGTGACAGCCTGGAAGACATTTTCCCATTCTTTCTAGTGAAAGACACAGAGACTCATTTTTTTTGACTGAATTAATTTCCACAATGCTGCAGAACTCGTGTCCTCCAGCTGAAATCTGAGTGGTGCCAGCGAGTTGCTGCTACAGCAGCTTACCCGGTGCTGGGCAGCCGGCTCACAAGGACGGACATGCTTTGCAATGGAAACAGCATTGTCTACAAAGAGTAGCACAGGCCAAGACTCCAAGCATGTGTCCCTAGCCCTCTGCAATGCCTCCTTGCAATGGATGGTCACATTTTTAATCAAGGCATTCCATTATCAAATGAGAAATCTGTGGCTAACAAGTGCTGATCCATGTGACTACATGGCGTATCCAGGTTTCCTCCTTCCCATCCTTACTCACACGAGCAACGTGATACCCTCACCAGGTAAGCAGGTATTTTTTCTTTATCCCAACCAATCGTATTCCAATTATAGAGACAACATCTGAACTTGCATCGCAATGCTGGACTGCACATTCAATACATGCTCCTTGGGGTCTCTGTCCGAATGGGACTCTAGCACTTGTGCCTGCTGGTGTCACCAGGAAAGCTCTGTGCTTACCCCAAAGAAAACAAAGTCCCATAATCTGTAAATACGTGTGTACACACGCACATGCAGGCGCGCACGCACATGCATCTAGTAGGAAAACCACCAGCTCTTTCCCAGTAAGATCAATCCACAGATAGTAATTGATTTATGGCAAAGAAATAGGAAGGATAATAGGAGAGAACTGCCATAGAATGCAACAGTTTGCTACGTAACCCTGCCGCTCGGCCTGCTGTCGTCAAAGGTGAAAGTTTAAGAATGAAGTATCCTTGCCTCCCTGCGCTGCATGAGAAAAGCTGGCGTCACAGGCTGCAGAAGTCGGTTGTTTTTGTGCAGGGTTCCTGTTTGTTACTCATTTCCCCCCCCTGTCCCAACACTCTGCCTCTTTAAAGTTCTTCCAAGATTCCTTATAGGAGAAGGTTTGCTGCCAGCTCAGGGCTTCCTGTTGTACTCTCAGAGAGCCTTATCTCTGCAATCTTCATGCAAACTGCAAGAGGATTTTTTGTTTGTTTGTTTTTTACAAACCAGGCCATTTCTACGGAGTAAGCAGTCTCTCTGGTGCTGACTGAGAGGTACGCTTTCTCGGAAAATTCATTAGGTAGATTTGTTTAGTTTGCAGGTTCCAAATTAATCTCTGCTTCTGTGATTTCCACAGAATGAACACTGCCAGGCTGCCTGACTTAGAAGTCCTTTAAAAAGTTCTTTAAAATCCCCCCGAGAGGTGCCTGGGGATCTGGTAAGTGTGTCTCGCCACCTTTCTTTGGTCCCTTTTGTCTTTTGACTTTCTAGCACAGCTCTCATCGCTGGTCCTCTAAATCACGCTTGAGTTCAGGAAATAAGAGCCTCATTTTTCTTGTAGCTCTTCTCAACTGCAAGAGCCTCGCTGTATTTCTCAGCTTCACTGAAAGTCTGTCAACATTCAAGTTAATGTAAGAAAAAGGCCTCATTTCGCAGATCCTCCTTAGTTTCCAGCGTCTCCGTACCTCTGCACTTGTGCACCTTTGCACAGCAGCTGTAAGAAAGAGAAGCTTTTAAAAATACAGTTGTATCAATAGATCTTTCTTACTGAGTTCTGCTCTTGTGCTGGGTAAAGATTGCTGCCGTGCCTGTCCTGAGGTACAAGTATCCTTGTGTCAGAAGGGTACGCTGGTACTTCAGCGGCAGGCCAGCTGAAGCAGCCACTACAACTTTTAGCCAGGAGAAGTCACCCTGAGCAACAAGCATGAGCTCCCTAGGTCAAACTCCAGATGCTAAATTTAGCGAGAAGTAGGTAGTATCTCCAAGGACACCTAGGTTTGGGGCCTCGAAGATGTCCCACCGATTGCAATAGCTATTAAGAATCGATATCTTGGAGCATCTGGACTGTAAATGGCAGTAAAGTGACGAAGCAGCAGGGCTTGCTCTTAGGAAGGAGTGTCCCAGAGTAGAGTTCAGAGCAGGGAGTCCCGAATCTTGGCTCTGCCCTGTGCCCATTTGTCTGAGGCCATCAGACATATTTCACTCTTCAAGATGAGGGGTTGCACCTGGGAACATAGACACTTCTCATGCTGATGAATAATTAAGGACCTTCCCGGACACTCAGTCTATATTAGGAAAGGATTTATCTGCTATTTGTTTGGGGGTTTTATTTAAAATAAGAACAGCAGGTGAAGGCCTAATATCCTGGGCCAAGTTCTTCGTGCAAGATGAGTCAGGCTGAGCTGGCTTTGCTCTCCACATGAATCACACACTTGCTGATGCGGTTATGTCTAGAATGAGGTAGGGCTGCCCCAGAGGCTGCTCTTCAGGGAAAAGCTGCAGCGTCCCAGTGCTGCCATGGAGAAGGTGCTTTCTTATTTCTGTTCTTCCAGTGAAACCAGCAGCAAATAAGCTGCAGTGCACAACCAGGCGACACAGTTTACGACCTGAGATGCAACAGCTTGGGCATGCTCACGGCTTTGGTATCAGCAAAGGCGGTGTTGCCTAGGCACGTCAATGCAATGACCCCAAAGAGACAGGCAGCTCAAGAGAGGTTGAAAGAGCTGAAGAAGTGGCAGTCTGCTCTGTGTTTGTGTGAGAAAGTGTTAATTCCAGCCTGTGTCTCCATGTGGCTGGATCTGATAAAAATTGTTGGGCTGAGTGACGGCTTTCCTTTCTACAAGGGGAATGAAGGAGTCAGAGCTGCTCGTGACATGCAGCATGGATGAGAAGGTGAGCAGCATTTCCAGGACCCAGAATATGACAGTGACAAATGCTGCAACACGTGGCAACGTGGGCTAGGGAAGGTGCCAGCTAATGCACAGGGCTCCCTGTGCAGACACTCCCTGTCTGCAAATGGAGAATGGAGAACTCTGTTAAAATCAGTGAAAGGAGAAGGAAATGACAATCTGCTGAAAGAAAATTCTTGAGATCCTAACTGGGGCTTGAGAGAAAAAAAGAATAATATTGAAGAGGTAAGAAAAGTCCTGCTGGTGTTTGGCAATGAACCAGCACAACGTTGTGTTACATCTCCTCAAGCAACTTCTCAAAGCAAGAGAGCAATACGTAGCTGAAAAGCCTGATCTGGCCTCCCAGGCCATGGCAGCCACTTAACAGCCCAAGGGGTGTTCATCGTTACCAGGAATTCGTTTGTGAGAGCACAAGAGGAAAACATTACCTTTGAACAGACCTGTCCAGCTAAGGATGTTGGCCATTTTGCCTCACAGAAAAAAACGTGTGGACTCTGAGACGGCACTGGCCTTACAACGCAACTTCACCCACAGCGAGGATCCTGTTTCCCAACAGACTCATGAAAATGGCAGAAGCAAATTTTATATTTCATTTCTGAACAGTTTTACTCTTCTTTTCTAATGAGGTTGTTTCAGTTGTCCTCACAAGAGACCTGTCAAGCCAAATCTGGGCAGACTGTGACTATGGCAGTGTCAGATGGAGAAGGAGCAGGTGGCCATGCCCCTAAGCTCTTTTCTTCCCCCACTGCCATCCTTGGAGAATGGTTAGCAATGCAGCAGCCTTGCTTTTGGCAGCAGAAGTTAATTTCCTAGCAAATTATTGAAAACTCAAAATTATTCCCATTTCCCACACAGCAGCAAATAATAAACTATTAATATTACCCTGACTTGAAGACCTGTGTGGCTTGCCAAAGCAAGATAATTATTTGGCTACTTTGAGCAGACCCCATCAGGCAGCCTTTTGTGGCATTCGTTCACTGCTGGGCCCCCAAAGCCTCATTATGTGATGTCCTGGGGAAGATCTAGAAAACTCTTCTCTCTCTGCCATCAGCACACAACTGCGTTACGTGGTGCCGACCCATTAGGCCCACAGTTCTTCAGAGCATCAACATGGTTCATCCCTCTGGCTTCAGATGGTTTTGGAGATGTCGATGTTCCTTGTAGCGCTGCTATCCCAGGCTGCTCTGGGGGAGATCTACCCACAGCATAGATGTCTACATTTGATCTAGTTGTCTAGACTCCCTTCTAACCACTGAAAAGATGCTGGCGCTTCTAAGGTATGGTTCATCTCGCTCTCAAGCAGAGGGTTGGAACAGCTCAGATGATTTGTTTTCTCTCCACTGACTGAAAAGACACCTTCTCTTAAATTTGGGGGGATAAGCTTGCACCGTCTACCAAGGACTAACTCTGACAAAGCACTCATCTGGGGGTCATAAAGCCTAACTTTTAATGTGAAGTCCTGAGGAAAGCTGAGAAACCTGGATTGGGCACCTCGACTCCCAGCACGACGTGCAGCAAGAGCAACAACCTTCCCAAGGGAAAGCTGCAGCACCACAGCCTGAGCAGGGCCACCAAAGCAACAAAGTGGCTCAGCTGGTCACAGTTCTCACCCTGCTTGCCACCAGCTGCCACCAGCCTTGCCTGGGTGGGAAAAAGAAGATGTACAGGGCGAGAGAGCAAGGTAGCCCAGCCACTTCTGCCTACTTCTGAATGCTTTTGAAAAGCTACTGCCATCACGCTGATGGTTTTGCTTGGTCATTTGTAACCAATCCCTCTTCAACCTCCAGCCACTGTTTGCCTGTTACCCTTGCAGGCTTTCCTTCCATGCACGAGCAACCCACCTGCCCCGGGGGCTGAACGTGACCCCATCCTGCCAGCCCACGGAAGACTGAAAATTTATGCCAAGAAAGGGACAAAGAGTGGTTTAAAGGGACTGTAAGTAAGGGCATCTCCTAGATTGCCACAGGAGCACTTCACATCACACTCCCAGCTCACGTTTTCTGCCTGCCCAGTTTGGTCATCCCTTCATCTGAGGCAGTTTTCAGAGCTGCCAGCCATCCTGTGCTGTCAAGTTCACCAGCATTACAAACGTGCCACGACTCCAGGCTCCTTTCACAAATAACAACCTAATGGCAAAAGTAACAGAGCAACAGAGTTCTCCTCTTCCACTTCTGACAAGCATCAATAATTTGATAACAAACCTTAATTTGAATGTTTTTTCTTTTCCCATTTCCAGGCCAGTTGAGAGCAGGGAGGGAGAAGCGGCAGACAGTATTTTAAACCCATTGGTGATAGTGTGAGGTGAAACTGAGAAGTTTCTAAGTAACTGAAAGGTCTGTCTCCTTCTTGAATGTTCTTTAGACACTCAAACCCCTAAATCGCAGTGAAAGTCAGGGGGAATGATGGTCTTAAGTGTCTAAATCACTTGAGCAGGGGTTAGCAGCTCATAAGTCCACTCACTCCAATGCCTTGCAAAATTTTGCCCATTTATAAATGAGCTTTTTTGCTGGTTTTCCTCGGTGCCAATTGAGTGCAAGTGTTGGCAAGATCCACGCTAGTTTGTCTGGACTCCGAACCACTTTGCTGAATGCTTAATCAAGCTGCTCGCCTCCCTCTCCCAACAGAGGCCATTTATACAGCAAGAGAATCAGCTGGTTGATGAAGCAGACAAGTGGAGAGGGGGAGAGGGAGCGAGCTCTTTGAATGGGATGAGAACAGAGCCACCGGCACCTCAAGAAAGTTTATCTGCCTCCAGTGCCAAGCACACACAGTGCTAATCTTTTGTTGCCATGAATATTCAAGCCCAGCTGCCAGCAACAGAGGGAGCAGCTGCAGTGGCAGAGCTGGCAGGTCCCCTCGTGGTGCCCTCGCTTGCCGACCCTGGCATCTGGGTCTGTCTGGGGGTGGGGAGGGGGAGATGCTGCTTGCATTGCAGACGACAAGCCATTCGGCAACCCAGCCCCATGCTTCCTAAGCGGCACAAGTCGGGAACACACTCACTCTGGAGAGGCCAGGATGGTCCTCTCTTGCTGACATGGGTATGCCAGATGCTCCAGATGTTTGGGGTCATGCAAAGTCCTAGAGGGAAGGGGTGAGTCTGGGACAAGAAAGAGCAACATCTGGGGCAATCTAAGATTGAAGAACCCCTATAGCTGCTTGGAGAAGCCAACGTGAGACAAAAGCCTGCAGGCCCCATGGAAAGCTAGATACACACAGCCCTAGGCAGATTGCGGTTCTCATGGCACACTTGGCAAAGGGGCATATTTGGTAGGAGAGCATGGTGGGCTGGTGAAAAGCCATTAGAGAAGAGCAGCATGGGTCACAGACAAGTTGGCAGGTGACTGTGCTGCTGCAATGTCATGGAAGAGTTGGAGGGCTTTTGTCACTCAGGGTGGCAGGCAACAGTAGGAGGAAGCTATGAAATCCTCCACAATTTAGGGCAGCTTTTCAGGGACAGGGCACTGTAAGAACAGCTCTTTGTCTCTGCATACTCCATAGAGGCAGAGAAATGCCCTGGAACAAGTGTCAAGAGATACCAGGTGAGAGCAGACATCCATGCTGCCATGGTGTCATCTGCCCAGCACCAAAGTCATCAGAGGCAGTAATGACCCTGCCCTGGCACGGAAGATCATCGATACCCACTTTGCTTAGCAGATTTCCCTTGCAAGGCACTGAAATACACTGGGGAAAAAAAGAAACAGAAAAAATGATGAATGGAGAAGGCAAGACCAGGCTTCAAGGAGCACCCAAGGCTCAAATGTCTTTGCCATCAAACCCAGGGTAGTCTCTGTCATAGAGCTTTGGACAGGGAACAGGCTAGAGGCTACTGCTGCTGAACTTGTTGGTTTCTGCATTGAAGAAGGTGGATCCTGGAGCACTTGCTATGGTCAGCTGTCAACTACTGACATTTAAAAACATTTACTCCCATTCTGAGTCTCAAAGTCCCTTAAGGAGAGCAGAGCCTCGGAGCAGCAATACGTGAGTGTTGCAATGCCATAAGCACAACCCCCTCCTAACCAGGAGTGCAAAGTCCCTGCTCTCTGGCACATATACTCCCATCGAGCAGAGGCATACAGCCACAAGACTGCCCAGTTCTCCAGGCTTCCTTGTGACAGGACTCAGAACTGTGGAGTTGTCAATATTGCTAGAAAAACTACTAGGAGAAAATCTCCCATGAGGAAGGCTAGAGATGGATATTGTGCAGTTAGCTATTATCTCCAAGAAACTGGGGATTGGGATTTTTTAGGGAAGATGATCAGACTTGGGTTTGCATCCCCCAGAACAGTTTCTGTGGGCAGCCCAAAAGGCAAAATGAGCCAGATGCCTGCCTTGGGACACGTTTTAAGATTCCACACGGACCAGGGTAAACGCTCTTAAGTAAGCAGTTATTCAGCACTGTATAGAAAAGTCATCTCTTGACACTGTTGAAGTTGCCAGTTCTCCATCCTGTCTCTATCCTTTCAAACTCAGGAAGTCTGTCCTAACTGTATTTGCAAGTGGGACATCTCAGACAGAGTGGTGGAAAGTAAGAATAAAAGCAGAAAAAATCACATCTATCAAAACATTTAATTTCACTTTTATGCTTTCTTGGCCTTTTTTGTACCAACTTTGGGAACAAAAACTAATTTCAAACAACTAATGAAATATTTTAGATTTAAGAAGGAGCCATATTGATCCAGATAAACACAAATGTAATAGTACCTGCTTGAATAATCTACTTTTTGTCTAATTGTAATCTACCCGATTTTCTGGCAAACTTCTCCTCTCATAGTAGGAGCCCAGCCACCCCACGGTCCACTTGCCTGGCACACATCCCATTCGGTATTAGAATGGACACAGAATATAGGTGCTTCCCATGGATTTGTGGCTATCTTTGTCCCTAGACTGATATTAAATGATAAACAGTTTGTGGATAAGAGCTTTATCCCCAGCAAATCCACCTCCTCCTGCTGCTGCTTTTTCACACTAAGAGGTCAAGGGTTTAGAAACTGATTTCAGACTCCCAAGCTGTTACCGCCAAAGTGCTGATATAGCAGAAGGAAGAGACGTGGTCACAAAAGGTATCTTTGTTTGCAAGAATTTAAAATGACTTCTCATGTTCCACCAGTACTGTATTTCCTTCCTCCAGGATTCACCTTGGATTGAGCTACATCCTTCTGGCCCTAGTATCATCACGTATATTTTTCTCCTAAATTTTTTTTTTCTATATTTGAACACATTGGTTCCCATGAAGTCCAGCAGCACTGATCTGTGCAACCGTGCTCTGGGAGTCTGAATTACTTTAGCCAAAGCCATCTTGATGAGCTCCCATTGCTTTGAAATGCTGGTCTGCACTCCCAAACACGGTGGCAGCCCCAGACCCACCAGGTGTGCACGCAGTGACAGTGCTGTGCTGCACAAGCACATTATAAACTGGATAAGCATAAGCCAAGGCTCTAGCAATATGACTCGGGACACAGCTAAGCCATGAGGGACAAGATGAGGCAGATTCCCCTGGGCAAAGTGGAAAGGTGGGCAGACCTGTCATCGACTCTCCCTGTGGCACAGAGCTCTGGGACAGATTCAGCCTGCTCCAGATGTGGCCAGTGTCTGAGCTGGTCCTGCTTGGATCCACGATGGGCAAATGCCAGAAACTGATATTTATCATGTACAAATTCACCTGGTAGAGTTGGATGCCTGGTTTAAAATGAGATGAAATATTCAGGGCTAGACTACTTTGGGACAGGAGAGGGGCCAGGTGGCTCCAGCAAGGTACATCCCAAAATGAGAAAGTCCCCTACAAACACTGCCACTAGTCTCTTGCAAGACCCCAAGGACAGAGTTTGGGAGAGCTGAGTAACTCTCATCACGAAGCACTGCAAAGGGGAGAAGGGTTTTATCAGGGAGACGGAGGGGGAAGCTGACACAGCCAGGAGAAAGGTGAGTGGTCCTATGTGTCAGGAGTCGAGGAAAAGATGGACAAGGGAATATTTGGACTTTATTATTACCCATGTACTATAGAAAACAGAGCTGAGACGCTACCAGGGTATATTCAGCACCAGGTGTAATGGGGTTTAGCCCTGTCTGAAGGGACTCGGTGCAGCATAGACACGCCTAACTCCCTGGTGCCCGGCATCCAGAAGAGTCCAGATCCACAGGCTGGTGAGGCACTCCGAGTCTCCC
Organism: Egretta garzetta; assembly: GCF_000687185.1. Taxonomy (NCBI): domain Eukaryota; kingdom Metazoa; phylum Chordata; class Aves; order Pelecaniformes; family Ardeidae; genus Egretta; species Egretta garzetta. The sequence goes on along the minus strand of NW_009259967.1, from coordinate 32,884 downwards.
CTCAAGACTGCTCCACCTTGCAGGCGTAAACGAGACTGGCTGGAGGGGAAGTGTGCCCTTCCCACCGCAGAAGGCAGCTCAGCAGAGAAGGGGGAGGTCTGGGCTCCCAAGGGAAACTGGAGTCAGGATCCCTCTTGCACTCATCCTCTGGCTCAGTTGGTATTGGGTTCTTTCCCACACAGTGAAACTTTTTTAACAGGAGCAATCAAAACTACTCCCCAGCATCCTGCATCTCTTCTCTGGCAAATACACACCTGGGAATGGGTTAGACGAGCTCTGCGCTAGGCAGGTACTAAGTTGTACAGCAAATTCATAGAATAACAGAATCATTAAGGCTGGAAGAGACCTCCAAGGTCATCATGTCCAACCGTCAACCCAACACCACCATGCCTACTAAACCATGACCCAAAGTGCCATGTCTACATGTTTTTTGAACACCTCCAGGGATGGTGACTCCACCGCCTCTCTGGGCAGCCCGTTCCTATACTTGACTGCTCTTTCAGTAAAGAAATGTTTCCTAATATCCAATTGAAACCTCCCTGATGCAACTTGAGACCATTTCCTCTTGTCCTATCACTTGTTATTTGGGAGAAGAGACAATCTAAACAAAGCTTTTTCTGGGCATGGTAATTTTTTTTAAGGGAAAAAAGAAAGGTGGATTTCAGCTAAGTGGGAGAGGAGAGTGGGAATTTCTGCGTTCGTAACCTGAACTTAGCTTCCTGAGTTCTGCTGAACTCCCTGTTCAGACTCGTTACTTAGGCCAAACAAATAATGAATACAGTTCAACAGCTACATTTGCAATCTGGAAACAGTTTGTGTGTGTTGTGGCAGGAGGGAGGGTGTCGTGCAGAAACTTGTGGGCTTACTGTGTTTGGCATACATATTAAAATTTCCCTTCATTCTTCCAGTTTGACATAGAATGAATTACACAGAATGGAAGCATCTCATTTTTTGGTGATGTGGAAGTTCTCAGCTCTGCATCCCACCCTCCACTGGGAACCAGTTCAAGCAAGGACTGTTGGGGAGCATATATGCTCGAACCCATCAGCTGCTCTTGGCACACCTGCCGGTCCCAGAAGAGGCTTTTGGGGGGGGGGCGGGAGGAAGGTTGCGGAGCGGGGA
>NW_009259967.1:0-31496 GCF_000687185.1 Egretta garzetta | reverse complement strand
TTGCGGAGGGGGACTGGAAGTAAGTTGCAGCAGCTGGAAAGAGCCTAGCAAAAGAGGAGGGAGTACTGATGGGAGAGTGAATGTGTGACACACACCTTGGGTGCCAAAACACCTTTTTGCAGCCCTGACTTGAGGACGATCAGCAAGAAGAGGACTGGTTCAGATGGCTTTCCTCTGATGTGCTCCAAGGCAGGAATGAACAACTCTAGCACCAGTCCATTCTTCCCCCTCTCTCCTGAAATTCAGCCCATGGTGCCCTTCACATGGAATGCTGCACCGCCCTCTGAAAGCCCCTTTCCCCAGGGAGGCTGGAGGCACCCCCCCAGCTCGCCGTTGTCTCCAACCCACTGGTCATTTAAGTTTGCTAAGCCTCCCACTGCTTCCTGCGTGTTTGATATCTTCCTCTGCCAGGCTGGCGTCTGGCCTCTTCTCCCTGTTTAAATACAGGCAAGATGTTTTTCTGGTAGTGGTTTTGTAACAGTTTCTTAAGATTTTTCCTGTTGTGGTTTTCTCCCCCCCACCCCCCTTCTTGCCAGAAATTGGGTTTTGATGCCTATGTATTTAAGGGAAGAACTTGCCCAACCCACAGTGGCACTATTTGGTGCACATCCTAAGCTCTGATCACCTAATCCATTCTTCGCTGGGAAGCAGGCCTGCCAAGCAATGCACTGAGTCTGTAGAGTTGTCTGCTGGCATCTGCAGGTGACCTGAGAAAGGTTTGGAGAAAAGGACCCGGCTTGTCCGAAGAGCATCTGCCTTGTTTTGCCAGGTGCTGGGAACAGCAACTGGATTCCACGGACTGCCTAGTTGGTAGCAACGTTCCTTACAGTTTCTTCAGCGCTTCCAATTTCCAGTTCTATGAAATTTCCTTCGAGTCTGCTATATCACCCAGATGCTGCTAATCACTCTGATGCTGCTTTAACATCTTTAGTCCTTTGATCCAGAAAGCAGAGGGTCTTGCTGGCAAATTTAACCCAGGCTTGGCACAGAAAGCACAAAAACCTTAATTCTAGATTTTCAAATGACACTAGGGATTCCACAGAGTGTTAAAGGAGACTTATCCTAACATCTGTAATTCTTCTGTTGCACCCCCTCATTTGCAGTCCTTCAGAAAATCTGTGCCCAGAACAACAAATACGTCCAAGTCCTCCTACAGCTGAACCTATTCAAACCAAAACCAGTGGCATTAATTTGCAACCAAGACTCACGCAAAGAAGCCAGTTCTCCTCAGAACAAGGACAGGCAGAATTCCTTGAGCCTTTGTAACATCACAGGAACAGCCTGGTACTGATCACCCAGCCTGTGACCCTCTGTGGCTTTTGTCCTCAGAGGAAGATGGGACCGCTGCCTTCTCAGATGCTGGGGAGGACAGGTTTTATGATGTGCATAAATAAGAGGGAAAGCTGGAGAAAGATCCTTCTGCACTCCCTGCGTCAGGCAGTACCGAAACCTACACTCACTAGCGAACAAGCCCTTCACTAGCATGAGTTGGCTGTTGGGTCACTCTTTAGAAACAGGGTACCGTGAGCCAGCAGCCACCCAAGACACACACCAAGACAGCTCAGGGCTGCCCATCTCACCTAGCACCCCTTCAGACCCATGAATCTGCTGCTGCATTCTCCATCTTGACAAGCGAACAGAGTTTTCAGTCCCAAGTTTTGCTCACAATCCAGAAAGCAGCTTGAAACTCAGGTGGGGGTTATGTTTTCAAATGAGCACTCAGATGTTAGAGGTCTGCGCAGCAGCAAGAGGAAGGTTGTGCAGCTGCCCTGGTGCAGGTTCAAGAGAACTGTCTGCAGTGCACAGGAATTTCTTGGATCCCTGACAAGTGAGAAAACCTACGTTTAGGCATGAGGAAAGGATGAGGGTACATCCCAGAGCTGGAAAGGGGTATTTCAGATACTCTTGTGCCAGCTGCTGCATCTTGCTATCTGCCTTACAGTTGCTTAACTGCTGATGTAGTTCTTTTAAGCTTGGTGTTGCTCAGATCTGTGTTTTTTAACCTGCCCTCATCGCCTGTGCTCTATGTTTGGCTCCAAGGTTTGCCTTTATCTCATGGCAAATCCATCAAGGAGAAAAGCCTGGAGACATCTGGAGGACAAGGACTTGAAACTGAACTCAGCCCCAGTTCACCAAAGTACTTCAAGTGCTTGCATTGAAGTGGGGCCATAAATCATAGTATAGTAAACTGCTTCTGGACAGATCCTTGTCCAGCCTAAAACTGCTTAATATGAACACTGTCTGACAGCCATGCAGGTTTTGCCTGCTTCCATGGCATTTAGAGTTTCAAAGATTAAAAGAAAAAACAAACAAACAAACAAAAACCCAAAGAGGGGGTGGGGAACATAAACAAGTGATCATGCCTGAGCCTAAACAAATAAAACAAAAAATCCAAGACTCTATTTTGTTGCTCTCTTAATAACATAATCATGGCCAGATGTACGTTGCCTACTTCCTCAAAGTAAACTGAATTTTAGAGAAAAAAACCCTCATTTCGCAACTTGCTGATGCAGTACATCAAGCTTATACCAGAGAAGAGTTGGCTGATGTAAATTTACCCGTAAGATGCATGAACTGGAAAATTAACTTTTATTTATGCTTCTATCCTTAGTTCAAAACAAGAAACTTTTCTACTGGGTGGGTGACTGAAAAAACTTTATACCACATCTGAACACCGATACACGCACTGTGCATACTGCCTTTTGAGTACTGCAGCACACATCTCTAGATCCAGCTCGGTACAACCATATTGGGCACAAAGCCGTGTCCCACCCAGCTCTTCCACCTGGGAAGCTCAAAGGTCCCAGCTGTGGCAGGTAGGTACTAGGAAGCTGGCTCAGGAGGGGTGAAGGAACTGCAAAAGGGGTGAAGGCATTCCCTGACATGAGATGGCGGCAAAAACGTGCACCTGAGCCGACCAAAGCAGAGAGGAGATTGAAGCTGGACTCGTCTTGAGCTGCAGTGGAGCTTTAATCCCAGCTGCCCCCATGGCAGGTGACAACTGAGGCAGAGCCTGGGGTATTTTGTGTGCCTGTCAGTCATGTGCCATCGCCGCAAGAGCAGATGGGGCAGGCACGGCACGCAGGGACCTGCCGGTGCGGCAAGTAAATACACAGAGCTCATTCAAAGCGCTTTCCCTGAATACGCTCACTGGTTCACCCTCAACCCGGTCCCACGTGTGGACAGTCGGCAAATTTGGCCTCAGGCCCAGCCTTGAGGCTGCTCTTAAAATTCAGCGTCGATGCAGCGACAGTGTCAGCTTTAGCATCGCATCTCTCAGGAACCTGGCTTCCCACACGCGTGCGGAGCGGGACTGCAGGCTCCACGCTCTGCTGCAGTATGTGGATACACCAGACCAAACATTTTTCCAAGGTAACTGCTGTGTACTCCTCAGAGGGTTGCAATTGCAGGGCAGAAGGAACTCAACGCTTCCTGACAAAGCAAGCTGCATTGGAAGCAACGTGTTAGCTCACCCCAAACTGTGAATCACTTCTGAAAAGGCAGACCTCTTCCTGGTATGTTTATACATATAGAGAATCTGCATAAACATGCCACATGTCTGAGCACATGGACTCAGCCATATGTACCCATGAATACACACACGCTTCCTTCCGTGTGCGTGCGTGTGCGTATGTGTCCCTCTGCCAGCACCAGATTTCTGGCAGGCGGCTCCTTCTGCCCTTGCCCCACAAACAGCAGGCACTAATTCTCCCATCTGCAGATTTCACCCTTTTCCTTGCCTTGCTTTCTTGCCTGCCAGCAAACATGCCCTCTCTTTACTTAGCCAGTCTTGCAGCCTCCCCACCACTTCCTAAACCGGTCCTTTTTAATCAGGCAAATTGTCTGCTGAAGCCTGGTGCCATCAGGGGAAGGGCTGGAAGGACCAAAGGCAGCAGTGACCAGACAGCGTGACGTGCTGAAGCCCGTTCCCATCCCACCTCTGACTGTCACCCAGTGGCACAGCTGGGCACACCTGAAAGCCCCGGAACTGCACGCCCCGAGCCCGCGGCATTCCCCTTGCCTCCGCCTTGGCTCCCGGGGGCCTGCACTGCATACTGACGACATGGACACAATGGGAAGAGATCACAAACGGGGGCATCAAATACATCGATTTCTGTTTTTCCTTTGTTTTCTAAATTTGTCTATTTATAGGCTATTGTAATTTCATGTAGCATAGCGATGCTTTGGCTCTAAGCCAAAGGCAGTAGTATGTTAAGGCAGCTGACTGCAAGGTTAAAAATTGGGTTAATACGTTTCAAAAAAACAGCTTTAATATTAGGTGGTCATCTGCTTTCCCTATTAGATCAGCCTTCTTAACCTTTAGCTACGCTATTTAGCTGTATGCTCTTCATGCAATTTCACAGTTACTTGCAGACGTGACTCGTACATGTTTCAAGAGACAGCATCAAACCCAGCCCCAACCTCTGCAAAGATTAAACCTTCACAGAGGACTGAATTGGGCCCGATTAAAGTAGAAATGCAATTACACTTTTCTTACTTTTCACATCAATTTTTTAACCCCATACAAGTGTTAAATTCAGTCTGGGGTGGAGGGAGTGCAGGTGTTTCTTCTGAATGATTGTTTGAAAGTGGTAAAAAAAATAAAGAGTGACAAATTTTACTCCAAGTGCTGTAACATTTGTTTTGACAGCACTGCTGAATTCAGAAAGCTTGAACAACCATCCCGATGGCTGTCCAAACCACCTTTGTAGAATTATATCAGGTATGATTACCGTGCCTCTTCCCAGCACCTCCTCCCTAAGAAAACCAATCAGACAAAAATGAGAGGCAAAGCAGGGTAAGAGGAAAACAGAGAGTGTAGTTGAGGATACCTTAGCAATTTTGACTAAATGCATTCTTACCACAAAAACAGTCCCAAAGCTGGCCAGCACATCTCTCCCACATGTTTTATCACCCCCAAAATCCTTCACAGGTTGTGTCTTTCTAAAAACCTGCAAGCTGGGACATCAAAGAGAGGCGAGGCATAAGAGGAAAGCAAGCGCAGAGGCACTGTAAGGAATTAATACACAAAGACCTGTGGGATTAGTGGCTGGAGATTTAGGTCTGTGCAGTCACAGAGGAGACTGTGCAGACATGGCATGCAAAAAGGTTTGCCCTGAATATCAGGGTTTCCCAGTCAAGGGTTTTGTCAGCTCTGCCTTGCGAAATGGGAAGGCAAAGGCAGCACAAGCAGATCTACGCTGAAACAACAGCGGAGTTGCTGCCCCATCGCCAGATCCCTTCCTTCCAGTCAAGGCTGTCACAACGGCTGGATTGGTTTTGTTGGGGCAGTTTGTTTTGGTTTTGGAAGGATACGCTTCGTCCTTGAGATTTTTTTTTTTTTTTTGGACAACCAACATTTGGGGCGATGCCATAGATTCCATCAATGCAGGAGCCTGCTGCGCCTTTTCTTCCTAGACAGAGCCCCCAGCCTGCGAGACCAGCATGGTGTCTCTTGATCCTTCCAAATGAAATTAGGAAAATGGGCTGGCTGACTTGCATCTGCCCTACGCTGCATGGAACGGCATTGCAGTGAGGGCACATTTGCTAGGAAAAGTAATAAATGTAATTTCCTCCATGAATTAGCTGTGCCACACTGGCTCCAAAAGGGGTCGAAGGGAGAACAAGAAAAGAGCCACTGTCTGTTCAAAATACCAGCCCCTGACTTATCAAAGGGAACAGGATATCGGGTCACACTTCAAAACCTAATGACAGCAGTTCAGGGGATTTGCTCAGACCCATTTCCTTAGCTCAATTTTTACGGGGCACTGGGTACCTTAGAGCGAGCAAGGAGCCCTGTCCCTTTGCGGAGAAGGCGGCTGGAGGACAGACCAAGGGGATGGAGGGGAGGGCAAAGCAGGGCACTGGGTTGTAGCTCTGGCTCTGTCAGTGCCTAAAGTGACCTTGTGTAGAAGCAGGAAGAATTTCAGGTCGGCAGAATGTAATTACTCTGGTTGGAAAGTCGCCAAGATTCTGGCATTAACATCCCTACTGCCTGTAAAAAATGCCACAGGGCCAGAACTATGGATTTCTTCATCGCTGGAAAAACAGCGCTGGAGAGGTAGAGGAGCCTGCGAGCTTTGTGAGCAGCTTGAATTGTTATAGTGGGGGTTGCAAAAGCAGTTAGACTTCCCAAATCTTTCTTTTGATGCAAAAAACATGGCTAAATTAAAGGAAAACGGAGCATATTTCCCCCTTTTCTCTCTTTTAGGAAAGGAATAAGAAATTCCCACGGAACTGTGGCAAACACATCCTGGTGCAGTAGCACACACAGGTTATTTGTGTTCGCACCAGATTATTTTTTCCCCCCTCTCTTCCCCCACCCTCATTGCTTTTTGCAAATCAATCTCATCCAGACCAGAGCCTACAGCAGACAGAACATCACTCGATTCCAGCACCGTCCCGACACCAGATGAAGACTGAGGAGCTACAGTGCCCCCAACAACACAAAGGTGAAGCTCCTTTTTCTAAGCACCTCCTTCTGCTTTGCTGCACTTCAGGGCAAGCCAAACAGGGTGCCCTACACTTGGCCAAAGTTTTAACAGGGCCCTCTGTAGTACAAGAGGTGACAATACTAATGCAGAGTATTGGGCCCTGCTGAGTTTCACTGCAAGCAGAACATTTTGTACCACCAGGCGTGGAGGTTTCCTACACAGGTCTTCAAAACCCAGGGGCCCGTTCTGGTGCCAGAGGAGAGGAAGGGATGTGCTAGCACAACAGCTGTATTGGATTATATTCATAATTCTCAGAAATGCACAGAAACACTTTCCAGCATGCGACCGCTTGCGTTTCAGGATTAGTCTTGAAAAGGCAGAAGCAAATTCTTCCCTTTCCTGGCACTCTCCCCTTGAGCCACAGGAGATCAATCAGCTTGTAAGCTGCAGAGGAAAATTTGCACACAATAAAGATTCTTTTCAGATACAGCATTTGGCAAGGCCTCATTAGGGGGGGAAAAAAAATGGCACTGCTTTAGTCAAGGAATGGCATTAAATTTTCTTCTTGCAAAAGGCAGAGGATATCAGTTACGCAGAAACAGACACAAAGCTGTGAGGGTGGGAGGGCCATCGGCAAGCCTGAGGGACTTTGAGCGCGCTGCACGGCATCACCATGTACCATGCGTGCTGCCATGCCACATGACAACATTGTGGCTGTGCAGTACGAAGCAAGATGGGACAGTCACCATCACCATCTCTCACAGCTTTCTTGTCACCTTTGATTTATTTTAATTTTTTTAAAGCCCAGACTCTGAAAGCAGACCACGATGAAACACTTGTCTGTCATTTTCAAAGTTAGCTTCTGTCCTTCCCTATAAAAATCACATATAAAAAACACTGGAGCACAAAACAGAAGCAAAATAACCTCATTTTTTTAAGTGTCAGGATTTCTTCGTCTCACAGTAGCGTATTAGGGGCCTGCTCTCTGAGTGGCAAGATTGCTCGAAGGCCTTGAGGCCTTTTTCCTCAGGAGCTTGCCTTTCATACCCAACCTGCAACATCTAAACATAACACACGGGAACACCACCTTCTTTCATTGCTTTCCTGCCATTTTTGCTCTTATCATTATTCCTATTTTATGAAAGCTAACAAGAGATGCATAATCTGCCTCTCCATGAAGGCTGTCTTTTTCCCGGGCCAAAATCAATAAACTGTGCTCACGGTCATCTTGCTCGTTTGTACCCAAGAGTCAAATGAAAGTCACCACTTGTGTGCAGATTTTTGGTGGAAGTGCATTTGCTACCTTTTATAACCAGGGAAACCAGGTGCAGACCACCAAAAAAACCTCACATGACCACAAGTGAAGCACTTTCTTGTATATTTGCTCTTTCTTGTATATGCACGAAGTTGGTTGTTCCAAGCATGCCCAATTCTCAGTGTAGAATCTCCCCTTCCTCTATTTTGACTCATTACAATTGCATTTCACCTGTAGCATCAGCCCAGACTGGTCTGTATGCCAGAGAGAATAGTTCTAGTGGACGGATTAAAAAAAAAAAAAAAAGACAAAAAAAGGCAGTCATGAGAGGTCTCAGAATATGCAAGACTATGCACTGCTGTAATACAGAAAAACACTCCAAGAAGAGGAGGAGCATAAGCTCAAGTGCAAAGAGAAGCAGGGAAACTGACCACAACCTTGTATTTTGGGCAGGGAAAGGAAGGGCTGGTGTGGCATTCCAGTACACGGGGACATTATTTTAATCATAACACATTTTAAACGATGAAACAAAGCTGTCCGTGGAAGCACTGCCTTCCTCAGAGGCACTGTGCAGGTCCAGCCCTGTGCAGGTTGTGTGATGGTAATTGTTTGATAACGCTTAAGCAAGTATTCTCCACCGTGAGCCCCCAGGTCTATAACTTAGGGCAGCTGTTGCAAATAACAATCACCAAAGACTTAAGCACATCTTCATCAAGGTGCAAACATGCCATACATCTAAGGGAGCAGCAGCATTAATTGGTGAGATGCCCCCAGATTTCAGCTTTTAAAGTATTCCTTTGAATGAAGACACGAAGCAAGAGCAGCAAGAAACTACCAAGGACTTGCTAGGTACTCAGAGGGAGGCGACTGGATTGCAGTCCCAGTGAAACATCAGGAAAAAGTATTTTATTTTTTAGAATGGCAAGAGTCTAATTTTTTGTCCTCCCCATGCATGATTGGGGGTCTCATATTTCGGGATGATCTGGATTAGTGCAACTTTAATCTGTCACAGTGCTCATTCCACCACCAGCTCTGGCAGCAATCCAGGCAGAGGACAGAAAACCTCCAACACACTTTCTCTGGGAGCCTTCCTCTCCCTGTTCCCTTCATATACACGGTGATGGAGCTTTTTGTGACTCAGAAATAAGCCTGTCTGACATTCCTGTTTCCTCTGAGTGCCTGAAATAGCCACACAGCCGTCTGCCACAGGTATCATTCTTCCCATTTTATCATAGCATTACGTGACTCAAAGGCCACAGAGTAGGCAAGTATCAGAACCAGGAAGATGTACTAAACATTCTACGCTTTCAAAGAATAAAAGCATTAAGCAAATAGCAACCTAGCACGACCTATTTTATTTGGTTTTCGTTTGCATCAGTTTTGAGAGAAAGGCATTGACTGCATGAAGAGTCCTTCACTCTGTGTCTTACTAAGAAAAGAGGGGGAGGGAGAACAATCCCATCGTACTCAGTTTAAAAGAGACTCCCAGCTTTTCCTTTGGTCAGCCCAGTAACTGAGAGCAGGAAACAGAGCCCGCTGAACAGAAACTAGAATTGTGCATTTCTGGCTGGCATATTAAACTGTGATAGTTATGAAGCATCCCCCCCCTCCCCCGCCCAACCACCCATCATGTCCCCCCTGAGCGGGGAGCAGCATCCCCATTGCAGGATCAGCTGGTAAAGAGGCACAGCGGCTCCTCTACTACCATTATGCATCAAAGTTAACTTCACAGTGTGGTTTTTTTATATCTCCTGTAAACTGTCAAGAGATAAGATGCTCGTCACCACCAGATCCTCTTTCCTAGTTAGCAGAGCTGTTCAGCCTGGCTCAAGAAGATACTAAAAATTGTTCTCTAAGAGCCTGAGCATTGATTTTTCTCGTCTACTCAGATTCTCCCCAGCCAACACCACTGCAAGGCAACAACTTGGGGAGGGACAGAACAGCTGGGGATCCTAATCAGTTCAGCTATCTCAGCTTAATCTGGTGCCTATACACTAGCTGCATCATCCCTATTCTGCAGCTCTTAGCACTTATATAGAGCTGCTGAGCACAGGGAGGCTTCTGAAGTGTCTGACCTCGCCATGGCCTGTCCAGGACTCAGCATGTACAGCAGAGCCGAATGCTTTGCGTGGGACCCAAAAACCTTACACCACTCACAGTTGCAATGCTTCCTAGCTCTTATTAAAGAGAAAGATTAGCCTCTACAAGTATCCAGTCCTCTCTCAGAATTACCCACCACAGCACATACAAAACACACTCAGATTCACTGTAGAGCTGGGGCTGCTGTGAAAGAGGCCCTTTAAAGATAAATTAAAAGTGTGCCATCTGTAAATAAAGCAACCTGCCCCTATGAAGCCAGGCATCTTCACTAGGAAGAAAGGGCCTCAAGCTGAAGGCAATAAAATATCTCAGTAGGACTGTTGGAGTTTAAATTCCCTCTTTGAAGTATCACACAGTACTGTTGTTATGCGTGCTAATGAATAGCTCAGCATTCTCAGACTAGTTAAGCACTACAAGGAATTAGAGATGCCATGTGCCAGCCACTATTTTCTGGGAAGTCACTGGCAATGCTTTTGCTGCAGTTTGACTCTCTGAAACCTCAAAAGTGGCGTTGCTGAGGGTTTCCATAGAAGGAAGGAAGGAAGAAAGTGGAAGCAGGTGTACTGGCTAAAGAACAAAAAAAATCCGGCAACTTATTTCTGATGAGTGCCGAGCACCAATTTCAGCAGCAGCAAACACAAGTGTTCAGCAGCATTTTGGGTAAGCATGTGCAAATAAGGATTGGAGACATGTAGAAATGCCAGCTACTTATTCTCTAACCCCTGTTACTCCTTTTGGTTATGTTCATTTGCAAGAGGCTAAGGCCAGAGAAAGCATTTAGTTATACTGCAATCAATAAGAATCCAACTGCTTTTGAACATAAAACCATGCATCTCTCTGCTGTCTAAAAAAAGGACTGCGCCAGGACACCTTTTGCAGGAGGTGCAGGGTATTACCGGGTGGACCAAAGCCAGGATAACAGCAGAGAGAAAATAACTGTGATAAGTTATTAACAGCAGCTCAGTGGCTTCTAAGCTGAGCCTCACTTTTGCCAGCAGGAAAGGTTCTGGGTGCTGCTTCATTGAACACACTGCCTTAAGCAACGCAGCCTCATTCGCTTAAGTGCCTGTTTGCCTGCTAAATAGCAGCATTTTTGGTCTTGTATGGGCTTGAAGTGATGTTATGCTGCACAGCAGCCTTGAGAACACTTTCAAGGAAAATTATGGAGAGGGATGCTCTTAAAAACATTAAAGCCCCTCTGCTTTTGTTTCTGTACTCTAGAGGCATTTCTATTTGTCCCCTAAATGAACCCTCACTCTCCATTCCTTGACTTAAAGGGTTGATGTACAAGCTCCGGTACATCTCGTGAAGCATTGTACCTAGTGCAACAGCCTCAATCTACACATAGATCCCTGGGCATTCAGTGGCAGGAGCCGTCCTACTCAACCACCCTTAGGAAGAACCAAGCTCGGCAGCATTACCCTCTACCAGGTCTTTTGGAAAGATTAATGGGGTGGGGGGCGATGGACACAGGCCAGACTCCAGCTCCTCTCCTGGAAAGCCTTCCTCCTCACACCCATACCCCCAACCCAGCTAAAGAAGTTCCCTTTGAGGGCCGGGGGCAGCTCTCGCCAGTCTCTGCTGGCCAACAGAGAGCTTTGCCCTTTACCAGCAGCCCGTGCCATTACCATCTCCCAAGCGGCCTGCGCAGGCTCAAAGAAGCAGTCCCGCTGCAGCATCCCTCAATTTCCCATGGCAGAGGATCTTTAACCCTGCCGCAGGACTGCGCCTTGAAATCTGCTTATTACCCTGTCATCAGTTAACACCAGGCAGGTCTCTGGGTAACAGCAAAGAAAGAGTAAGTATTAACAGACAGTGCTCTTTGGGAGAAACTCAAGAAACAAAAACAACCCCCGACACACTTGTTTTTACTTACACTCTGATCAGTTCCAAGAAGTCTGTTTTTCACCCAGCATGCTGCTGTCAGGATACACACAGTCTCGCAGTTGACTCCCATTTGTCATGATTGTTTCCACCAAGAGAGCTCCTGCCTTCAGAATACACATCATCTTTACATATACCAAACTCTCAGCAGCCTGAGGTACAGCAAACTAAACAGCTCACCATCACCACGAGATGGAAGTCCTTTTCCCACCTCTTCCCTCCCTACGTGTTCCTTGTCAGGTCTATTGCCCGCTGCTGTTATCCACAGGTCAGAAGAAATGAGTGCCAGCTCAGATGCACATGAAATCTCGCCTCAGGCTTTCCTCCCTCCCTGCAAGGCTTCTGGGCAAGACCCAACTTAATCAGGGGTCACCTGTTCAACAGAACAACAAAATACTCCCATCTCTCTTTAGGAACATTGGTCTCTCTAACATAGGAAATGGTTCAGCCATTCTCTTCCCTGAAAATAAACAGAACACCTTAGTAAGCGACTCAGCACCTACAAAGATAGTCTGTAATGGTGTGGTGGTGCTAAATTAGGACAGACCTAGATCGCCTCAGAAAAACGCAAGGAACTTGTTTGTTTTCCACAGTAACTACCACAACTAATGTTCACAAACAGTTGTGGAAGTCAAATTAGAGAATATGGCCGTTCTATGAATTAGCATTTGGACTTACGTGTACCTAACGAGCCCCAGTGTCAGATGAAGTTTTTCCTCTGGCCACAGCCTCCCCAATTTTTCTTTCACATGGATTCTCTGGTATCCGAACCTTTGAGCATACACCATGGGTGCTGTCTATAGAGGTACAAATAAGAGCCACTCACCATCACCTGTTTTCAGGGAACTTATAGGAAGTCAGTATCTTTACAATGTATGTGTCAAATAAAATTGCACTTGGCAAATAGATTCAGAAGTTGTAGAGGGAAAACAGACGCAGAAAAAAAAAAGCATATAACAAATGTGCATGAGCTCAGATCCCAGGCGTTGTTTCCTTAGAAACCAGGCTAAGGACAGGAAAATCCTGTAACAAACAGCAATATCTGTAGCAAAGCATCAAGATTTGATAGTAAAGCTTTGTGCTTTAGAGTATAAGCTCAAAAATAAAAATCCTCCCTTTCCTCCAAATTATACAGCTGCAGCACACTGACAGGAGTAGATAGTGATTGCCTTGTAATGTTCAGACACTAAAATTGCTAGCAACAAGTGCATGGCTGCTCATGATACAGATGAGATTGTGATAAACATCACCCTTCCAGAGAATTGGCAGAGGGCTGCTGTATTGTCAGCACATAGGGTAAAAAGAAAGGATTCTCAGGAAAATCATCTGCATTTACTATTCCATGGAATTAAGTCCAAATTTCAAAAAACTCCATCTAGATCTTGACCGGAGAAAGGGATTTCACAGAGTAAAGGGGTTTGATGGAAACTCATCCACTGCGTGTTACCAGCCCATCTGGGGAATAAATAGAGAACAACCCAGCATCAGCATGTACTGCACATGTGTAAGGTTACTTTTTGAGCAAGTTCTTCAACCCAAATCCTTTGCCAAAATTCACAGTGAATGGCACCAAGACTGGTTTTGGGTGAGTGTTACATGGCTTGTTTCACATAGGCACAGTTACTAATAGAAACACTCTAAATGCATATAGATTTCAAACAATAGAAATCTGTACTACAGGTCTTGCGTAGCATAGGAAACCAGTGAGTTATGAGGTATGCAACTCCAGTAACACTGCTCTGGAGTATGTCAGAGAAGACTTCTTCCTCCAAGGACTCCAGAATAGTTTAGGTGTAGACTTGTATGTGGCAAAGGTGTGGCTGCCTCAAAGTGCAAAGCAGCAGAATTGGGTTGAAGAACTCCAAAACGCATGGAAGTGGAAAGTAATTTTTTTTCAGACTAAGCACTGGACAGTGCAAAGGTGATGTTGGTCCAAGGGGGTCAAGGATCTTCCTGCCTTGTTGTAGAGCTGGGGAAAATTGTCTCAGAAAAAAAAGGGAGAATGGAAAGTATTTCTGACCACATTGGTTGGCTAGAGGTCTTGATCGCAAGAGGATTGAATGTTCATTCCTAGCACTCTGGGCACAATCTCTGACTCTCTGGATAAAATCTTAATCTGCCAGTGGTGGAGAGTCCGTGTGTCTTCAGAAATCTTAACAGCAGCTGGAAGAAATGGGTTCCTCCATTACTATTTCTTTAACTCAATAGAAGGTGCCTAGTTGTCCGACAGTGCAATCTTTGAGCCAGTGGAAACAGAAAAAAAAACATGAAACCTGTTCACAAGCTGATTATTATGCAGATCAGCAATCGTTATCCTTTCTCTCATTACCTCAAATGCTTTCTGCCATCTGTTGGTAACAAACCTGCATCTGGCAGATTACCAGAGGAGCCCTAATCAATGGATAATTGGGGTAGAGGATTGTGTGGACAATCCTGGCAATGAAAGCACAGAAAAACTTACAGCGGGAGAAGAAAGTTTGCCTGTCACAAGTGTGAGATCCTACACCCAGGGTTTCTCTACCATTCTGACAGCATTCCTTCTTGTTGGGAAGGGTGTGGAGGGGAGGGGAGACACAGATTTGTCACAAGCAATGGGATGAATTATAGCAGCCTCTGTAATGATACCTCAAGCAAAAGGTTAATTTCCAACAGATTATGCCAGCGAGTGCTGCCAGGAGAGGCGCAGAGCAGAGCAAGCAAAAACACGCATGAGTTTGCGTTTCCACGGTTGCCTCTTAGAACCATCTGTTAATGAGACATAGAGGATGCTACGGAGTCTTTCAAGTAATGGCTCATAATCTAGTCTCTTAGTGCCTCCTGATAGGAAATGCTCAAAATATGTCCCTGGCAGGTTTTCCTTCTCCAGCCATGTGCTCAGGGTCCTGCTCCATTCCACACAGTCCTTCCAAGTCTTGATTACAGCAGCTCAGATACAGTATTCACATTATTCCTCTGGCTTCCAAAAGAAACAAAGCCTTTTAAATCACATTTACTGGTGCCGAGCTCCCAACAGAGACACAGATTTCAGCCGAATTTCAGAACGAGGCAGAGTCTCAAAGTTACCAGATTCCCATAAGTTTTGAGGGAAACGGCAGCTGGGTGGAACAGAGAAACCCAGCCAGTGCCTCCATTAAGGGAAAGCAAAGGGGAGTTTGCTGCTCTGCCCTCCTGTCACCAGCTAGCTGGTCGGTCAGCAAATGTTTTGAGCTACTCTGCACACACAGAGCTGACAAGTGACTACCGCTGCTGCTGTCCTTCTCTACCATGAGTACCTAGAGGGTCAGAGATAAAAGTTTAGGTGGTAATTGTAAAGACCTCTCTAAGAATCAGGCTTTATTGATTCACCTTTCAAAGAATGAGTACTGTACTGTTTGAAAGATCCAATCCATGCTGTCCACCCTTCTGCCACTCTGTATAGACCCAGAGGACAAATTCACCCAGAAAAATGGTCAGAGCATTTGATCCTCTCTAATCACATCATAACGGTGCTTGAGGTGACAAGATATCAGAGTTTAACAATGACACCATAAATCAAGAAGGCTAAGTAATGTCCCAAAACTAGATGGAAGGTGGTGAAAAAGGCAGTGCTTTGGGGGTTTTTGGGGGGGTTGTTTCGGTTTTTTTAAAGCTGTGCATTGCAGGCCACTGCTGTGCTATACCCGCTTGCACTGGGCCTAGCAGCTGGGAAGGTACATGCATAACATCTACTGCCCAGATACCAGCCTGGGAGTGTTGTATTCGTTGGAGCATGGAAGGAACAAGGAATTCTTGTAGTAAGAAAGTGGCCCAAAGAAAAGAAGGAAGTAGAAAACCCTATAAATATCCAAGTGCTGCCAATGCCCATGCATGCTGGGCTGGGATCCAAAGTAACTGTTTTGGGGCGATAAGAACCCTTATTAGGCACCCGAACATGAGAGAGGAGCACCAACACCCAAGCTAAGATGTTAATGAGACTGTGACAGAAAAACAACATCCTCAAGTGACCTAAGCTGCTGTGATTAAAAAGTGAGAATGTGAATCTTTACTATTCAAAGGGACTAAAAGGAGACAGAGGAATGCAACTGAAAGTTGGTTTTAGAAGCATGTTCCCAAGAGATACAGATCTTATTTCCTTCCTGCTATTAAAGGGGTGACTTTGATACATATTGGATTACATTAGGGCAGAGAGCGACACTCCCATTTATTCAAACCGAACAATTTTTTTGTTTTTAATGCAGCATTACTGCACTCTCCATCTAATAGCTGCAGCCTGCAACATGCTGGTTCTGTTGCATTTACATCCCCACAGACGGTAGGCATCTGGACACAGTAACTTTTTGGCTACCAACTTGGACTGCTCCCAAAAACCAAGGGTTCCATGTAGTTTGTGACCCAAATTAGATAACTTAAAACTTTCAGGGAGGGGAAAGAAAATAGAGCTGGTAGAGACACATTTGCCACACTGCTTTTTTTGGGGGTTTGTTTTTGTTTTGAAATGGGGATACTGTGTGACCCCACCTTGAAAGGGGGAAGAAGAACTCAGTCTCTTCTGTGCAAGACCGGATAGCTGTTTGTCAATGGGAGGATACTTTCTCCAGCCATCTTAAGCCTCCCATACTCATTAATGGTATTAGTCAGAAAGAAGGGGGCACAATGAAAAGCCAAATCCTCTTCAGATGTCATTTGTGGCACCAAAAGAGCAGTGAAAAAAAATACAAAAAAAAAAAAATCCAGACTCAGTTCTCCAACACGACCATACTACTGTGGGCAATCTCTTTAGATTTTGACCTCAAACTTTGTTAAAACAGCCATCCTATTCCTTCACTGCTTAGAGAGCTCTGAGCAGCTACGCTGGGCAAGTGAGAGGTGGCATTAATTCAAAGACATGGCACTTCATTGCCCTGCTCACACCTTAGTAGTAGTGACTCAGCTGCATAAGCATCTAAGAGCATTTTAAGGATCCCGAGTATTTCAACATACAGACAGGGTAGTTTAGGACATAAAAGCACCTAAAAGCCAGGTATGACATGCAGCAGCATCTAGGAGAGCTGTTTATACATCAGTAACCCTCCTGAATGCAAAGTATCCTCTATCCTACTCTCCAATTCCTCCTTGTTCCACTAATATAGGTTTGTTGCAAACAATAAAACCTGAGACGCCCTTTCCCTCACAACCTTCTCGTGATGCTCCTGTCTGTGAAAAGTACTACACCCTTCAGGAAAGAGAGATTGGCCAGAAGCAAGTATTTTCACAGCCTATACAAATTCTGCTGCATCGGAATAAAGACTGCAAACTACATTGATCACAGCTTTGGTCCGTCTCCCATGTTTCATCCTTCTGAAACCTGGAAGCCAGCAGGCCTCTTGTTACACTCTCCACATAATTCTCTTCCTTTCTTCATTAGTTTTCAAGCTCAGTGGCAGGGAGTTTCACTGTTCATCCCCTATTAACCCTTCCTGTATTTAGTATTTATGTCAGAATCAAGCAGTTCTTTGCCAGAGCCATGAGCAGAGAAGATGAAAGAAGTGAGGGGGAGACAGAGGTGGCTGCTGAGCTGGTGCCTGTCCCAGTGGCAGAAGAATGAATAAAAAAAAGGTACATCACGTTGGGCATCACAAAGAAATGGCTCCACCATCACTGTTGATTCAGGGTCTCATAAAGAGGCAGTCGGCTCCAGAAGCGTTCTGACTTCTGAAGAATGGGGTAAGAAGAGAGTACTTTGAACTTCTGTCCAAGGCCCTACCTACAGATTTTGGTTGATCATCCAGCAAGCTTGCTCTGGCCTAGAATTATGCAGATGTGCTGAAGGACTGACAGTAATACCTACGTTGTGTGTAGAAATTCTTCCTACTTCCTCATTTCAACCCAAGTTCAGCCAGAACTTCCCAAGTTGTTGATTTTTTTCAGAGCATAACTCAGGGCAGGACAAGATGCCTGGCAGACAAATAATCCACACCTTTACTTTTGGCTCAGGTGCCAGAACATCGAGCGAGCAACTCGCTGTAACTCAAAGGTGCTGCAACGCAGCACTGGATCACTCAATTCCATGAGAGGTACTTCCAATAAGGTACTCTCCATAAGAATACAAAGGCCACTCAAGAGTCTTCTGAAAACTCCCTACTACTTCTGTAAACACACTGCAGAGAAAAACACCTTTCAGGGAGCAAACTTGGATTCTACACCAGAAAAGAAACTATTGCCAAAGTCTAGGCTTGCCGACTGCTGAACACTGCTATACATTGCTCCACTTCAGTCTCCTAAAACTGGCCATGTATACAAACATTAGGTAGATCAAGGGATCACAAGACATTTCTCAGTCAACAGCCAAAAGTAAATTTAAGAAGATGCTACTTATAAACAGAAAAGTCCACATTAACTGATTTGCACCCACTCAAGCTCACAGAAGAGGACATGTCTGTTCTTCGTGTGCTCCTTTAGAAATCTAAGCTGAAAGAAATTTAAAAAAAAAAAAATGTTACTTTACAGTTTATACTTACTTTCTCACTAAGAATTTTCAACAGAATGAAAACAAACTCTGGCTTATTATGGAATGGTTTGGGGTATGTTCTGCTTTCATTAGATGTTTCCTGTACTAAAATATTTTTTGCTTTGGAAACCCTGCCACCACAAGTCTTTGAAGCACATACTGAGGATTACCATAAGCAACCTATCAGAAGAACATAGCAGAAAGATTACATGGTCCTAGTTATTCCAATCTCGTTATCTGGGCAAGCAGGCAAGTGTTTGAAACAGACTGTAGAACATAAGGAAGTGCTTTTCTCCCAAAAAGGCTGCTCAGCAGAATGTACCACCGTAACATAAATGCAGATGTCTCTCTGAGACAGTCATGCTGTGTCACACAAGCAAGTATTGAACAAATAATTGGGACATCTAGCCGAGTAAGCCTCAACTCTCAGTTTCTCCTCACCCAGCAACATTCTGCTCAGTCCTTTCAAACAGCCTGAGCTGATCTAAGTTTATGGCCCTGTTATCAAGGATGGCAACATATGGTTCAGCTACGCGTGGAATATTACTTTATTTAGATTGGCTATACACATTAATGTTATCTGGATGCTACTATGAGGCAAAATTGGATGACAGCTGTTTTGCTAGAAGCACATTAACTAGCCAAAGACCAACAATTTTTGACTACCCTTACCTTCACAGGCTCTTACCAGAAAATAAGTATCTTGTTCACTTGGTGAAAAACATGCAGCAGCCATCAAAACCAGCCAGGGCAGCTGCTATTAATTGTCATGTAGAGTCCGTGGAGAAAAGTCCTAAAAAACTAATACAGCAGCCTTCGCGTTCCTCTTTGTCTGTGACACTCCTAATTCATGCAAGGGCATTGGCCCAATACACACAGCCTTGTGTGTGAAAAGAAAAAAGAGGAACAGAGTTGAAACATTAGAGATCAAAACATGCCAGGTATAGATAGAAACAGCTATTCTTATGAACCCAGTTCCACAGTAATAATTTATTTATTAGAAAAATCTATTCAGTATATACATGCAGAGAGATGAAAAAAAAAACCCTGTTGAATAACTAACCGGAAAACACAGATGTCTGTTTAAGCAGTGTCCAGCAGCCTCCAAATTCAGGCTGTGTTCTGAAGATCACGTCCCATGCCAAGTGCCCAGCACTTGGATTTCAATTGCACAGAATGGAGAATACCTGCTTTTGGATACCAAACCAGTTGTTCAATCCTTTTCATATAAGTCACCACCTATAATGAAGCATTCAATATGGAGCATGAAAGGAGGGGTTGGCTATGGTTCAGCTTCTTCTGAAGACGTTCATTGAAAAAAAACCTCTACCAGTAGTATTCTCAGTTACAGATGAAGCAAACAAACTACATGTTAAGCAAAAAAAAGGCTAGATCAAATCATCTTCTGAAGACAACCCAGCCTACAGCCAATCTGGCAGCATAGCAGGAATATACAAACCCCTGCAAAGTCAGGAAATGCCAAAACTACTACCTGACACATATCAGGTACAGTCTGTACACACCTTTACAAAACACGGGTATTTATGTGGCGTTTGGAAGCATAGGATGGAAATCTCTGGTGTTGTACAGACACATCAGCTGTGCTTATTCCCACACCGACCAAGCTCTGCAGCTCAAGTGCGGCATTAAAACAGCTCTACAACCATAGGTCACCACAGGGGCCATGAAGCACTCCTGCAAGTCTGAACCCAATGCTGACTTGCTGCAAGTTGGAAGCCATCCTCTGCAGAGCTGCCCCACAAAGAGAGTCTGCAGGCTCAGTTAGAGCTGTGCTTGCAACCTTAGCATGCTCCTGTAGCTTCCTTGTTCCTAAGCAACCAGCCTCATTCAAACAAGCTGCCTCCAATACCTCTGGGCATTACAGGGGGAAACGCCCAAGCCCCTTTTTCTCTCCATCCCAACCAGTTTCAACAGGTAGATCTAACAAGTATGTTTAATCTTTTTCCCCTCCTTCCACCTGAAAGCAGCTGCAGGCCAGGTTTGCTTTGAAGCTCATACCCTGTAGCCTGATGTCTTTCCATGACATATAGGAGTGAAAAAACCCAAACACCGAGTTGAGGGGGAAGTATCACCAGTCTCCAAAATCACAGTAAGGGCATGAAGCTCAAATCCTAGAGGGCTCATAAGGTGTAAAGTCTGGACTGGGCATGATCAGAGACAGCAGATAGTTGTTCTTCTTTCAAACCCTAAGCTCTTCAATTTTACCAAAATTCCTATTCTTCATCACCTCAGTGTGAAAAGTACAGACCCCCCAGTATCACAGTTCATTTGGGGAAGCTTCTCTCAGTCAGATACATAAAGTTCAGCCAAATTATTTTATAGAAACCACCATTTCCTCTCCTTTCTAGGGCATCCCTTACCCATGTACACAAAGAATAGGAGATCCTGGTGAGCCCCTCTCTGCTTTGAGGATGCCATAAGATTCTCTCATAAACACTACACATACCACAGTGATTCACATTGTACTCCATCTAATCTGGACACAAAGATTTAATCCACTTGAATAAAAATAATTTAAAAATCAAAAATTCCATAAGTCTTGTGTATTTTAAACTCCAAATTTCAGCTCAGCACATGTTGCAAGGAAGAGTCCCATTTTCAGTCTGCTTTCCCACAGCTTGGTACAGGGTTGTTGGATGAAGGGATGCAAGGAACAACAAATTTCCCATCAATTCCCACCAGAAGTCAAGTACTTGCACTTGTAAACATAGTCTATACGCTGACAGTGACAGAGCAGTAGTGAATGAGAACTAGCCATTCCAAGAACTACATGCTAATACATCACTACAGTTTGAGTCAAACTACAACATCTAATTTTGACAGAGTACAAGATCTTCCTTCTCCCACTTGCCCCTGTACTGGGATCCTGACCCCACAACTCAGAGGCAAAAGCAAACACAGTAACTTCCCTGTTTATGCAAGTCTGCATCCAATATACTACAAACCCAGCTTCACTGGTGCTTTTAACAAAACACACTTAAGATGGGAACTCGGGCAATTAAGGAGCTGACTCACATTCACTTCTACCATCTCTGCTGCCAGGACAGGGTGAAGAGGAAGCAAGCAAAAATGGCCAGACCCAAGGCCACCAGATACTGCAACTCCCAAGCCCAGGGATGGTCTCTCTACAGTTCACTAAATCAGCTAGGTCTGTAGGAACTGGAATGCAATTAAACAAAAGAGGACTGATACTCGCTTGTTAACAGAGTAAAACAGTGATCTGTGAACTGAAATGGCTTTTGATTAGAGGCAATTATTTTTTAGCATCTTTGACTCCAATAACTACCTTACAGCTCTGTCTCCACCCTGCCCCCTCAAAGGCACTGGGAACCTGCTTCAGTTCCTCACTGTTCTGTACCATTCTTTGTCCTGCTATGTAACATCTTTAGCTTCTCTGCAGCAAACCTCAGTGTTTAAATAGACAGCAATGACATCTAGCGGCTTGTTAAGAATTTGCCTTACTAAGTTTCCAGCTCATTTATTTTTAGAAAGTAGATGAAACACACAGCTCTCAGCGTTTCAGTTAGCTGCTTCCAAGGTCCGAGGGCTGGAGCACCTCTCCTATGAGGACAGGCTGAGAGAGCTGGGCTTGTTCAGCCTGGAGAAGAGAAGGCTGCGGGGAGACCTGATTACGGCCTTTCAGTACTTAAAGGGGGCCTATGGGAAAGATGGGGAAAATCTTTTTAGTAGGGCCAGCTGTGACAGGACAAGGGGTAATGGTTTTAAACTAAAACAGGTTAGGTTTAGACTGGATACAAGGAAGAAATTCTTTACAGTGAGGGTGGTAAAACACTGGCACAGGTTGCCCAGAGAGGTAGTGGAGGCCCCATCCCTGGAAACAAATATTCAAGACCAGGTTGGACGGGGCTCTGAGCAACCTGATCTAGTTAGTGGTGTCCCTGCTCACTGCAGGGGTTTGGACTAGATGACCTCTAGGGGTCCCTTCCAACCCAAAACGTTCTATGATTCTATGATCAAAATTCTCTACAAACACTTCCATAACACATGCTCACTATTGTCTCTCCCAACTTGCAGTGTTTCCCCAATCCCTTGTGTGAAGCCTAGGAGGTGAGGTAGTAGGCATGTTTGCTTTAGGCTTTGCCTGCACAACTATATTTCTGCAGCATAAATCTAGCTACGGATATTTATTCTGGTTAAATAGGGCTGGGGGCTCCCACCCTTTCGGTTATGCAGTTCTCTAGCTGCATTAAACTAAACGGTAGAGGTTATTCACACAGACAAGGTCCAAGGCCACATCACTTGTAAGAGCTGGCACACAGTTCATTCACAGCTAAAAAAACATACAAAGAACTGTGAATGCTAAAATGTAACTGTACTGAAATTACAAAGAGGAAAGATAAAAATACTATTCTGAAAGCAAAGAGGAAGAGTTCTCGCAGATTAGATTTATGGGAGAACAGTAAGCAGTTAACTTCGCTCCACCCCTCCAAAAAACCCTCTTACCTTTTTCACTGAGCGATATTGCAAAATTGCCAAGCAGCACAGGTGAGTGGTTACTGAAAATTTTGAAGCCTGTGACAGTGGAAGGAAAGCTCATAAGATATCTTTATGTAGCTTCCTGTACTACTGGCACTAGTCATTTAATCACAGACAGAGTCTTTGCAGGCACTCTCCACGGCCTTGACAGCAAATGACCCAAAAGATTTTTCAGTTAACAATGGTGAGGAAACATGAGATTTGTGGTATATGTATCTGATGCACAAGCCTACAGCCCTCACAGAATGTTGCATACTAGTCATTAAAAAAAATACCTAGTTCTAGCTTTGTTAACTGAGACATTAATACCTAGGACTGGAATCAGTAGGTTCTCAAGGTGCCTTCTCCTACCATCCCATCTCAGGCAAAGACTTGAGGGTTTTTATTTACCTGCTATGCCTCAATTCCCACAGACACACACTTCTTCCAGTATTATGGACAAGCAGGTCTCCCTGGAATTGGTCTGTAAGCAAATAATATTGCTAATCTTCAGAGCACAACAGAAACATGTAGCGATGCAACTGCTCTGTAGCACTAATAGGAAAAGAATGGAGGACTATAGTAATTCTAATATACCATGAAAGCATCCTGTAAAAAACCCAGAAGAGATGGAACAAGTATTAAGAACATCTCAAAGAAAATAAATAACTTGAAATTACTCCCTGCATCAGAATGAGCTACTAATGTTTCTGCTTAAGGGCAGAAAAACAGCCACTTGCCTTTGACCAGAAACTGGTTTGGGTGGGGGGCTACTGTTGCTTCATAGTGACATATACAACCTTAAATATCACACTGCTTACACAAAAAGATGATGATTCAGGAGTGGCCAGTTATAACAGGTTTAATGCTGAACTTCAAAAGACATCACATTTAGTTTTCATCACAAATTCTTCTGGCAGACCCATCAACTTACTCAAAGCAAAAGGCTATCCAGAAACAAAGAAAACTGCAGCACGTGGGGTTTCTGAACCACTGCTTAACGGAACCACTGAAACAGAGGTTTCTGATAAGCCAGCAACAAACACTGCCAGGTGGTAATGAGACTCTCTATCCCACGGCTCCAACAATGAAAAGAGCATTTCAAAACCTCAGGTCTTCCTACTGTCTCTGGTTTTTATTACCCGTGTCATTTTACACCGATAAAATTCATTCATTCCAGGCTGAAGCTCCCAAAAAGCCATGGATGTTCTTCCAGAGCTCTGAACGCTTATCAAAATTCTTAGGTCAGCTTCTTGAGGAGACCAATTTATATTCCCTGTCAATGATGTGAAGACCCATTTCTACAACCCTATGAACAGGGTAAGTGACTAGCAGATTGAGAGAGGTACTCAGGACAAGCATATAAATTCACGCAAAAGAACTGATGAGGTTTTTCAGAAGACAGTATTTTCTATTGTCTTAATTACACGAATTGTAATATTTTATTTAGATCATTCCATTATTCTGCCAATTACTACCTTTGTGATTCAGCCCCAAACAGCAGAATGTCAATAAAATTTTAGTTTCTTCAAAAATAAAACCAGGAACACTTGCAAATTGCTGAAGAAAATTTTTTGTTCCCTCACCCAAAATGTAGTGATCTCCTCCTTCTGGGAAGGATTTTCCAAGTCAGAGCAGTAGACAGCAGCACTGACCTGTAGCGATCTCCAGAAAGTATCAAATACTGTCAGGAAGGCAAAAGACTTTCTGGTCACAAGGTACTGGCTTCAAATTTCACACCAACTGAAGTTTTCTGTAGCCTACCCTTGAGGGAACCTGTGACTAGATCTCTAGTCTAGTGCTCAAGTTCAACTTGAAGAGGACTGCAGGACAATACAAATGGGCTGTGCTCCTCCTTGCAAAGTATCAGTTGAAACATTACTACTGCATATATCAATTTTGGTTTTGGGTGAAGACAAAACCAAGACCTGCTGTACAAAGACAGTCACAGTAGAAATAGGATGGAGAGAGGGAGGGAGGGAGGAAGGGGCAAACAGGCTACGAAGTATTGCCAGAAACAAAGCAAAGAGCACCTAGAGAAAATTCAGATGTATGGGCTTGTCCATGAAGCTTATGGGAAAGATAATTAAACACCTTGAATTGCAGGCAAATGACTTAGGTGTATTATGAGACACTCCTGCTTCAGAATTATACACATTTTTATATTACGTTGTGTAGAAACATGTATTTGTGTAGCATGATGTTTACAAAACATATATGCAACAGCATTTGTCCTTTCATGTTCTTTCCATGTGTGTAGTTATAAGCTCTCAGCAAAAAGGAAACAGAAGGCAATTCTAGCTTTGACAGTGATGACTGAAGACTACTTAGTGTTCTTCACTACCTTTCCCTTTAAAAGCTCGTCTTCACCAAAACAAATACCACACAACAGGGAAGACAAATAATAGGCTGCTCCTAATTCCTTCTGGACAACAAGGCACTCCATTAGCTTCACACTGAGAACCTCAGAAGAACTGCAAGCAGCAAATATCTGCTAAAAAAAAATTCCAGTAGATTAGCTCTAACTACTGTTCAAGTTCTTAGACAGCCATATCTGTATCTCCCCATTTTCAAGACTAGTTCACTGTAATCCTGATAACAAGACCCCACTACTCTTTCCTTAGAGTTCCACAGAAGCCACTGTGTTCCTGCTTCTGGAGGTTATATTCCCACCATGGAAGCTTCACAAGTTGTGAACAAAACTACTCCAGTGCACTGACAGTTGCAGATTTGGAAAACTACAGCCAGCTTTGCATTTCTTCTTCATACTTTTGGGGATCAATAAAAGGCTTGTCAATGGACCGGATCATCAGCTCACCACAATACACACATTCAGCTGCCACAATGTCATCAATGTCAGCTTTGATCTGTTCCCGGCTCTGCTGACCTTTCCCCAAGCTAATGCTATCTGCATCCTTGGGACGGTGGTGGCTCTTGGAAGGCTGACTGGTAGCTGCCAGCTTCTTCTGAAGATCTTCAAGTTTTGCCTGCTTATAGGCAGGAAGGTTTGGGAAAACTGCTTGGAGGAGACAGTCATAGTGAAACATGTGACCACACAGGAAAAGGTAAAAAGGGCGGTTTAGAAGTGGAAAGTCACAAGCAGCACATTTTTCCTGAGGCTCCACAGAGCCATACTTATTTCTCATTTCCTGGATGTCCTCTCGGATTCTCTTGGCGCTCTGTGTGGCTTCCTCCATCTCCCTTTTCAGCTCCTCAATGTGCTTGTTGTAGTCCTCCAGGGAGTTACAGATTGCCTCCTTGAAATGGTCAATAGTGACAAAGTCTGGAAAGAATGGCAGGACATCTTCAATCTTCAGCAGGGCACAGCTGGAGAGGCAGGCCATTGCCTTCTTGACATCCTTCTCTTCCTGAACAACATGGCGAGCAATCTTCAACCAGAGCTTCTTCCGGAGTTCCTCATCATCTTCAGGGAGATCTGCACAGGACTTGGCAAGATCAACATCCACCTAGAAGTTGCACAGACAAGGAAACTGAGTTAAGCTTCCCTCTTTGTTTATCCACCATTCAACTTCAAAGCCTGCTGTCCATTATAGGAGGCATTAATAGAAAACTTGTATTGCTATCTTGTTACCTAGGGCTGTGCTACTGACCTCCTCCTTGTTTACATGTCAAACACCTCTCCTCTCCACAGGTATTATTGCCCTGAAGATTTGCTTGCTACCCAGCAGAGAACAAAGCCCAGCACTACAGTAAGGGCAAATCTACATTGCAGTATCTTTGCTGGCCAAACATTTCAGCAAAGACAAAGCAATGCCACTAGAAAAAATCCCAACATCTCCCTGAAGGTTAGGCTGAGCTGACAAAGGCATTCTTCTGTGAATTATCACAGCGAGGAATAGGAAGCAATTAGAATCCTCAACAATAGCTATACAAGTCTTGCATAAATGCATATACGCTAAAGGTATTTTACATTAGAGACCGGGCTTAAGACAGACAGTACTCCCCCTTGTACTTTCCATGCCCCTACCCTCAATTATGGCTTGTCACAGTCAGCTGTCTACTTAAAACAATTGTGAAAGCACAGAAGTATGTTAACAGAGGCAGGTCTTTCTTCCTAGACTTAGCTGCACAGCTCCTATACTGATGAGTCTGTCCAGTTCCTCTCAACACTTGGCTGTTCAAGATAATTTTACCAAGCTATGTTCCCATATACCATAGCATGCATGCACAGATACACACATACCTGTAAGGCGAGATCCACAGCCTCCTCATATAATTCCATCACTTTGTAAATATGGACGCATGCATGGTGGTGCCCGTGCTCTGCACACAGGCGCAATGCATACTTCAGGTCATAGTGGATCCTGTTTGGGTTGGTTCCTGCTTGCTCCAGGTATGACAGCAGCGAGTCCGGCCGACACAAAGCATAAAGAGACAACAGGTAGTTGTGAATGGCTTGCTGGGTTTCCTGCAACTGATAGACACAGAACTCCATATATCTAATGGCTTCATTGATCTGCTGGGTGCTGGCACTCTGGCTGTAGTTAACAAGGGCTGGAATGAGGTTCCTGGCATCCAGTCTAGAGCCCATAGAAATCCAAGCATCAACTACCTTCTTGGGAATATGCTGGATGAGGACCGGAGAGAACTTGTAGAACAGCTTCTCATCTCTGTGCCTGGACAGCACATTTAGAGCTTCATCGTACTCATCATGCTGGCAGTGGTGAGCTACTACACGCTCATAGTCCTGCATGATGACTGCAAAGTAGACCATGTGCTCTGTGTCCCCATGGCTTGCCAACAGCTCATAAATAGATGCCCGGTTATTAAATAGACAGTCTTTGTTTTTAGGACTGCTCAGGAAAGTGCGAAACTTTTCCCGTGTATCCAAATAGAGATTTCGCTGTGAGGGATCTCCTTCCAATATACCTAGCCAGTTCAGGTACAGCTCTGTTAACCACGTGGTCAGCAAAGTTGTCTGTGTCTTCTCAGAAGGCTTTAGGTTACTTAGCTTCTTAATCAGAAACTCCATCAGGGCCTCTTCTTGCTTGGCTTCAATGAACTTAAGGGCAATTTCCTCAAAGTAGTTCTGGGTGAGTGCATAACATTTGGCACTGTCTAGATACCTCTTGTTTTGGAAGCAGTGCTCTGCCTCTTTTGCCAGCACAATA
The DNA here is from genome assembly GCF_000687185.1 of Egretta garzetta. NCBI lineage: Eukaryota > Metazoa > Chordata > Aves > Pelecaniformes > Ardeidae > Egretta > Egretta garzetta. Next base: position 3,728 of record NW_009259967.1, on the reverse strand, counting down.
TCTAGGCACTCTGGACGGTCTTTACAATACTCTTTGGCTAAATCAAATTTGTTCATATTCATATACATCTTCCACACATCTCTAGATTCCCGCTGGACGTGGTAGCGAAACACTACTTTCTCAGTGTGGATCCATATCTGCTGGACTGTGGGATCTTTGATCATGCGTGTCAGTAAGCCAAACTTCTCCAGGAACAGATCTTGAAAAACAACCTGCCCATTCAAAGTGCATACAGCCTTCACCCGGTCAGGCAGCAGCAACAGGAAGTGGAACTGGGTAAGTACAATGGATATTGGCTTGTTTACAGTTATGTCAATATCCGAAGGATAAACCCAGACCCGTTCATCGCTCAAAATTGAATCAGGACGGCTGTAATCCAAGGTACCATATAAAACACCATTTCCCATCATCCAGGCAAAGGAGCGTGGGTTGGAGCGCAGTTTTGGGGTGTAAAAGGCTATCTCGCTGAAACCAAAGCTGGCCGGAAACTCCCGGAAGCTGGGCAAATGGTCAGCATGCATAGCAAATATGGAGCTGAAGCCTTGCTGCTCTGTCCCTTCAGGCACTTTGCCAACAAACTGGAAGAGTCTCTTTCGAGTGGTGGCTATAATAAAAAATTTCCCTTCTATCCCTCGTTCAATCTCCAAGCAGCAGACTGGGGCAGGTCCCGATTCCTCCTCCAGAGTGTAGACCTGTCGGAAGTACTGGTCGGGATTAGTGCTGAAGAGGCTTCCTTCACTGACAGAGATTTCAGCCTCATAGATCTGCCCCTGGGCTGTCCCCACCAGGATAGGTCCAGTGTTGGTCTCCGAACCAAGAAATTTGTTCCAGCCCACACTTTCAATCAAGTGGCCTTTCCAGCGGGAGAGTGCTCGCACTTTCTGAACGCTTCTATTCAGGTAAAGGCATTCACTGGTGTTCAGAGCGATCAGGAGATGAGAGCCTGCCAACAGGAGAGGAGTATGGGAAAGAGAAAGAGAGAACATATTAAGACTGTGTCTAAGCAAACCAACTTCCTGAGGCTTCTAATGCTCACATTTGATAAGCTTTGATATCAACATACTTAATCCGAGACTTTCCCAGGCATTCATAGGAATGTGGGGGATTTCCATGCTGGATCAGAATGGTAGTCCATATGTTGCAAATTCAAATTACTAATCCCAGATGCTTCAGCAAGAAGGTATTCTTCCATTACAGTAAGTGTTCTAAGGACAAACAGGTCACAGAGTTCTCTTCTATCCCTGGCAGTTGGTGACAGATAGGAGCATCTCTTTCCAAACTTTTGTTTTTTGAAATCAGTCAAGGCTACAGTGAGCTGCAGATATTTTACAGTCCTTTTTAAAAATTCTTATATAAACACATATAACACAGGGTGACTGCAAAGATTTCCTTTTATTGGTTTTGGCAGCCTTGCTCAGAACAGCCTAATTCCATGTGTTCATTTCAGAGAGTTCAAAAGCAACAACATACACACAACAAGCCAGTGTTTTTCTAATAGCACAGGTTCAAATCAGAAGGCAGGGCCCCTGCACAATGGAGTCCTGTCCACAGAAGAACCACCTGTTCTCCTTATCGACAGGACAGAAAAAGAAGTCCTTCGCCAGTGCTTGTTATGCACATTCAATTCCATCTGCTGCCAACCACTGTCTGTAAATATACAATAATCCACTGCCTCACCTGTGTGGTCCAAAAACATCTTGTAAACTTTGGCTTCATCTTTGCGTCCCAGCTCTACCTGATTAGGTTCATCTGGCTTCCCAAGATCAATCCTGCAAAGAGAAACCATGAAAGCATGCTTCCAGCAAAAGTTCATGCAGATATAATTTCTTAATGTTTTCCATATTGGGTTCATGGCTTCTTATCCAGTTTGTAACTGTAAGTTCCCTAGCAACTTAAGAAAAAAAAGGCAGGGGAAAACAACCAATAACTTCAGGCATCTCATGCAACATTACCTGAGAAGGGTGTCTTTGCCAAGGCTCATACAGAGCTGGTTAGAGGAGACCACTAAGCTGTTAATCTTCTCTGGAGGAGCAAAATCAATCCTTTGCTTGTTAAATATTGGTGTTTCCTTCTCCAGTCGTGCATTCACATATCCTGGAGAAAGATTGTGCACACTTAAAACAAAAACAAGACAAAACCCCACAACCACCACCCCACAATACATCAAAAGCTACCCTAAAAGACTGGGAGGATCATCACCTGCTCTGAGTGTTACTGAAAAGGGAGTGTGCTCCGTCGAACATGAACATAGACAGCAGCACTCAACTAGATATGCATAACAGGAAAGAAAAGCAGTAATGCACTTTACTTAGTCTTGTTACAGAACTGCAAACTTGCCACAAGCATTAATTTGAAAGCACACAGAATTCCAGGGGAAGCCACAAAACTGTCACATAAACTGCATAAAAAGCTGAAAATGAGAGTAGAATCAGAGTAATTTGTTTTCCTTGGTTGACAGTTTATTTGTTCAAGACAGGAAGGAATGGCTGGTATTACATAAGACACAAAGAGGGCTCTAGTTTGACACTCCCATACAAGCTACCCAAGAGACCACTGTGGTGTTAATTGAAATATATTTCTCTCATATTCTATGTTGGAATTGAATGAGCTACCATACTTGACATCCATCATTCACAAGCTAAAGCTAATTTTAAAGCTATGTTGGGGTTTATTGTATCCACATAGCAGACTTCCTCATAGAGAGAAATATGTCAGATTATTTGCTGCACAGAACACAGCTGGAGGTCACAATGACGCTTTTACCATATCCCTGTTTTACCAACCATAACACTATCCTAATTGCAGCTTTCCAGTTGTTGCTGGAAGGCACACAAACTGCTTATTAGAGCCAAAACAATAACCAAGGCCTGATGATTGCTGAATCGATACTCCAATCTTGGCATAAACTGCTTCCTAAGCTAAAATCCATTCACACTGGTTTACTGTTTTATGGTAAATCCCAAGATGGAGCAAGCCTAACCCAATCCTCAGATCCTTTTGAAAACCATGCCTGAATTCTAAGGAATGTCCAATTAAGTTAAGGTCAGAGTTAAAGGTTGAAGTTTCACAAGACATGGCCACCTTACAGGACATATGTTGCATTTTAAGCCCAGCCAAGCAAACCTGAAAAATCAATGACTTGAAAATGGGAGTGTGCACCACCACAGCAAGTTAGCTCACACGACTAAGTAAGTATTCAGCTAGTCCGTTTAGTCCCAACCAGCTTGGGAAATGTGGCATCCATAGGAAGGCATGCTGGGAGATTATTTATGGAGGAGATTTAGGTGGGAAAGGCAGAGAATGAAGCAGTAAAGTCTGATTTAAGGGAAGTGACATACTTCCGCAGAAATATGTTAATAAATAAATAAAAATATAAAACCTTAGAAATCTATTGCATTAAAAACCTCTTCTGACCTTCAGTGCAAGATGGGCAAAGCACAAGATGCAGTTCAAACTCTAAGACTTGTTCACTTGGCTATGACAAAGGCAAAAGCCCAGCCACAGGCAAGCGGTCAACAAACTGAAACTTTTAAGACAGGTGAACCTGAAACACCATGTGGCAGCACAGAGAAGCAGCATGGCAGATTTAGTTTCACTGAAGGTAGGTAGACCTATGCACCCAAACACATGGGACTTGCAGAGAACATGCCATTCTATTCCTAAATGAGGACAGCACTCTTTATGGTCTTCCCATGAGGAAGCAAAAAACTACAAAAGAGCTCAGATAT
>NW_009259966.1:1822952-1889203 GCF_000687185.1 Egretta garzetta | reverse complement strand
GATAGGATTTTTTGTCCCTCATTCCCTTTCATAATTTTAGGGAAATACATGCATGTACTGTATGCAAGAATCTTACTGTTAAGAGATGTTCATAATGAAAGAAATTAACTTGGTTATACAATCTTTATATTGCCTTTGTATTCTTATACAGTGAACTATTCTGTGATTCTGTGTGGTAGCCCTTCCTCCTGTTGTCTTCCGCGCCTTGTCCACCTGTTGTCCTGCTCCAGCCCTCCTCCACATAACACAGAGCCTTGGTCTCATTCAGCCCAAGGAGTAGCTCTAGGGATGATTCATGGTTTTGGGGAGAAGGAAAATGTTGATAGATAGATAGAATCTCTGATTCATTAGCAAGGAAAAAAATGGAAAATGTGTAATCAATATGGCAGAGGACTGAAAGAAGAGGAAAATACAGTCTCAGAGTAATTGAATGATGCCTTTGAGAATTGGATTATGTTTCACTATGCCACAGAGTTCCTCCATGATGTTAGGTGAGTCACTTAAACCAAATGTTTTTACAGTTGCAATAAATTGATATTAATGCTCATTTTCTCAGTTTCCAGCTTCATACCAAAGAGTCGTATCTGCAGAAAAGTGAAGTACTGCAGACATCCTAAAGCCAGTGTGAACTGGACTAGGAACACGCAGAGCTGTGTAATGAAAATTGGCCACTTGGAATTAGTGGTTACCTTTGACATTAATCTTAATTAAATACTTCATTATAATGTATCTGCAGAAGAAGGACAAATTAAGGTTGCATAGGCAATTCTGAATCCTGGCATTTCTTAAGTCTTTGATTTTTCAGTTTTAGTGATGTTAATATGGCTTTGTGTATATGTTTGGTCATTTATTAGAATTCAGTTATTTGCTTTTCTTTCTTTTTTTGTATTAGCTTATTAGCTTTGATTTAGTTACTCTTTTGAAATATTTGCCTAACATTTTAAAATCCATTCTATCTATCTCAGAAGTGTAATCATCACAAATGAAGTCAGTGAAAGCTTCAGGATTTTTTTCCTCTGAAGAGTGTGAACCCTTTGTGTTGAGCGAATAAATCACAAATGAACACAGACGTTATGATTACTAAGATAAATAATGACTTACATTGCTACTTGTTACTGGCCCAAAATATGGAACTGACCTCACCCATCTTTGGAAGAAAAATAGTGGAAATATATTTAGAAAGAAACAAAACTGAAGGAATTATGCAAAATACAGCAACTTGTCAGTCTCTGTTGAACTGTACTTCTTGTTTCAGAGTAGGTTAGAGGTGTTTGTTGCTGTAATTGCTACGTTATTTTGCAAGTAAACCTTCTAATTGTTTTTGAGCAGAACATTGTTATTTGTGATCATATTGAAATGTAGGTGAATCACAGAAATATATGACATACAAAAATTTATAAGTTTGCAAAATTTATTTTTGTGAAGTCTAACAGAGATGAAATTTTGGTTCTAAACCTGCAGCATAACAAGCCCCGTTAATGCATTGTTTAATGAACAAGCAAAGAAGTGAATATGGCATATTTTTTAATGCTCTTCTACATAACGATCCAGTAAAGTGTTTCATTATATCACTTGCCATTGTGATATAGGACAAACAAGTCAGACAGTTTGCTGCTAGGTGGAAAAGAGAATTAAGAATAAGAGAAAATATGTGTTGCAGTATCTGCAGCCATTAGGAGGTGCATTATTTGTTTCCCCATAGAAAAATTATAATGCATGCGATCTAATGGGTTAGCATCCAATTCAAGTTTCTAGTGCAGTGAGATACAAGAGTTATAAAGGAAAATATTTGTGACAGAGGAGTACAAGAAGCTATAAGAAGGTTTTCAAAGTGCTTGTACTTGTTAAAGCAAATCAAAGTTCTCTGATAATCACAAAAGTGGTTTGTAGCAAGTCCATTTGGTTGCCATTAATACTTCAGTTGTTAGATGATGGTGCTAACAGCACTTTAAAATAGTGATATAAAAAGCAAGATTTTTGCTTCATATGGGTCCTGAGTTTTTTATTAATATCAGGACTGTGTTGTAGCCTATTGTCAGTAATTTTTTAAGTGACAGATGATAAGAGTAAAATGAGTTAGACTGAAGATCAACCCTTGCTAGAGGCTGTGTATGGAAATAGTGTTAAGTAGGGACACATATAAAATGTCATTTTTAAAATTGTTTTTCTTGGTTTCCGTTGTCTGAAAGGTATCACATAGAACAGAGATTCTTCTTTTCTTCCTGAATTAATTGGATTATGCTATGTCTCATTTTTTAAGATCAGAATTATTTTTATAGTACCAAACTATGGAAAATCACTAAATACAACTGAACTGCGTGTGTACCCTTAGTTTTTCCTGTGAAAGTATAAAGACTGAAGTTAACAAATGATATCTGAGCAGCAGGCTATCCACTGGAGGCTGGTTTCTTGCCTACAGCAGAACTCAGTTTGATTTGCTTCTGTATTTATAGCTTTTGCATTTTACAGAGGGCAAAAGAGGTTAATTAAATAATTACAGTATTTCACTTTAACAGTATACAATAACTATTTATTATATAAAAGGTAAGTTGAAGAGACAAAAAAAGGAACATTATATATATTCAGTACATGAATTCTGTTTGGGCACCTGCTACATGAGGAACATGGAAGGTAAGAATGGATACTTTTCCAATATTCATACTCCAAAGGATGTTTTGATATATGAAAATGCTTCAGCATGTCAAAATTAATTATCACTATAGCATTCTGAAAGACATGCTTATCTTCCTTAAAAAAAAAAACCAAAACTTGAATTTTATTTCAGATATTTAAAGAAGATTAAACTTATGGAGTAGGGATTCTCTCTGTTCTTCATAATTGTTTCACACAGGACATTTTGGAAAGTGTGATGGATTGTAAATGGGCACCAAGTTTACTAAATGATTCAACAGAATCTGGGAAGATGCAATTCATTCCATTTGTGCTTCCTATATACAAGCATGCTCTGAGGTCGTTATCAGTCTGTATATATGAGACAATTTGAAGTTTGCAGTAGTTGGAGTATGTGGCATTATTGTCTCTTCATTTATATAAAAGATTATGCACTTCTCTTATCTCTTGTTGAGGTGTGGTTGAGTGTACTCCAGTACTGCTGAAGAAATTTTACAGCTTCTTGATTGTTCAAGTACTTGGTTTCAGTCCCTGCACCTTGAAGTAGATTTCTAATGTTGTGAAATCAACTTCAAGAGTGATCATCCCTTAGGAAAGAGCCTAATCTGTAATTGCAATATGATTTGTGCGCATACGTTTGCAGAAAGGAAGTGGGTGGGGTATTACTTGTGGAAAGTATTGGTACTAACGCAGAATTTGGACGATTTCATTCCCAAAAAATTCTTATGCAACTAGTTTGGAAGCCAAGGTGATCATGCAGCTGACTATTGCTGAACATTTCAGACTTTTCAATGTACAATAGTTACAGTAGTTGGCAGCTTGAACAATAGACCTTTCCTATATACCCAGGAAGAGGTCAATGCGTCTATATGCATTGTCTTCAATTTCCTTTACAGCTGACCAACATAATACTGTAGTAGATCAAGACCAAAATCTCGGTTGTTTCAAGACAACCCTGAAGCCACTGCAAGTGAAGGCACTAGAACAGTCTGGAACAACTACTAAGCAACTATATTTTCTGGTAGCTGCTAGTTCTGGTTTTCTTTACAGGCTTAAGCATGTTCATGAATTTTCTGGCCTTCACTGCAGTATGTTTGCTGAAGTATAACTTTCAATCTCAAGTTTTTATGGAGGTTATCACATCCAGCAGTTTTACGTAGTTTAATATAAGTACACCATTCATTAATCTTTTACTCTGAGAACAGTGCCAAAATTAGAAAGGCAAAGGAGTTTCCAGGGTTTTTAACTTGACCTTGTGAGAGCTGTACTCTCTAGTATGTTTTGGCCTGGTTTTCTCCAGGGACTTCAGGGAAATGTTTGCTGTGTGTGGTTTTGCAGTTCATAGTGTTTCTAAGGAATCATTTTGGCTTCTCTAACCTATGGCTGTTGGACTCCACCACTCCTTTGAGAGGTTAGGCAGTCTAATTTGAGAAAAAATATGTGACATCTTCATGATGATTATTTTGACAGTGTTCTGATAAGGGATCCAGTCAATATGTTGCAAGTTCCGGTGAGTTAGATCTTTGACTAATACTGTGCAACAATTGATTTACATTTAGCCAACACATTTATCGGTACTACATAAATTAACATATAATGTCAGCTTACTTGAAATTCTGGTTGTTATCATTAGTCATTCACTGTTGGTTACAGTCATGAGTAAGGATGAAGATTTACAATTTTTATTATGTCATATGATACACAAATCAAGTGGCTGACCCTTTGAATTGTGCCAATATAAGTGTTTTGTTTGTCATCGTAGACCATAAGTTGCACTTCCAAATATGACCATGAAATAGCTCTTTCTCAGTCTTCATTTTAATTTTGTAGTGTTTTCATATGCTCATAGTCTGGCTATATGGACTGGCTGTATGGTGTAGCAAAGTTGGAGACGTGTATTCTGTGCTTACAGACTTTCACCACAAGGATGTTACCATTTTAAAACTAATTCTATAGGATGAATTACCTGATTATACACCCTGAGAACCATGCTAGCCCATACTAGTTGATGGATGATGAAAAAAATGAGAAGTAGAAAAAACTTATCCCATTCCCTGAGTTTCTTGAGATTTAAATGTGTTAATGTTTGTCTTTAACAGTTTTTGGCATGTCATACAAGAGTGAGATAATCCTTCCACAGTTTTTGTAGAAACAGAAAGTATTGGCTTGGTTGGGTGACCCTCAGAACACCATTAATGTTGCTTTTCCAACCTTTTAGTCATTCTGACATTTGATTACCAAGCTGAGGGTATAAACTGCATATTCATACTTTTGAGAGAACATGAGGAGGATGTTGCCATATTCCTTTTCATTAAGACATCTGTCACTGAAAGTACTTCTGTACTGTAAAGGGAAATAAATAGCTAGATAAATGAACTATCTACATAAATATTAAGACACTGCAGGATGTTTTTGAGTTTCAGAACATCATTTAGGTTAAAAATCTACATGGATTTGCAATGTAAAAACCTTTTTCGTAGAATGATGCTAGGCTGTATTTTAACAAAGCATACAGATAACGAGGTATATAAACTTAGCCACATTCATGAACTTAAGAGCCTTTCTACCAAACCATTGAGACCATTCCTGTGCTTAAAACTATGCAGGTGCTTAGCTACTTTTCTAAATTCTGACTGTATGGAAACTTTAACGTGTGCTTGCATTGTTGTGTTTTATTTTTGATCCTGCATGCTGTTACAGTGAACCATCCACACTTACTATGCTTTACAGAGCATCATGGAGTGGTCTTGGAAATGTACAAGCTGGATTTCTTCTGTATGAAATTAAATCATAATGCAAGCTTGAGAATGTAGTTTACGCACTTCACCAGCTCATGGGCGTTTAATACACAAAACCAGACTATGGTTAGTCAAGTAACATCTCCCCACTCATATGCTTATAACATTTTCAGAATGAACAATTTTGTTGTGCGGAACCATTTACTGTCTTGTTACTCAGTGGCATATACGTATCCTTACCTACAAGGATTTCTTCAAATGAATTGAATTGTATAAATTTCATGATTGAAAGCATAAGGGGGTTTTGGTGCCTTTTAGAAATACAAGAGGGGGAAAAAAAGCATTAGATTTGCAAAGATTTCTGTGGACCTAGAATGAAATTTTCCTCATCATTGACAACTGAACTTTTCCTTCAGAAGGTTACTTGTACTAAATAAAATTGCTTCCAAAAACCTGTGTTTTCTACAGTTTTGAATTTTTCGCAGACTATGGGACTTTGTAAATGAGTTAAATTCCCCCTTATTTTCAACACAGGAAAAGCAAAAACTATCAAATCCTGGATTTTCCAAGTAGCAGTTCAAACTCATTTCAGTCTCAGTAGGAAAACAAGCATTTTGCTGCTTCTCCCTATGAAAATAGCCTAAGTTTTCCCCCTTTTCTCACTATGCTGCTTGCATTGTCACTACCTGGAAAGTCCTCTCCTGTTGCCACAACCAAGTTATGAGTAAGTCCTACTTGGGACCCTGTTTGGAGAAAACTATCGCTTGACCAGAAGCAGAAAGTCTTGGAAAGCTGAATAAAATTCTGCAAACTGGCAAGGAGTATTGGCACTAGTATTCAGGAACACTAGGAACAATGTAAATTAATTGTAATAAATATAATCTAGAGCAAACAAATAATAGATGTATGGACATAATAGCTTAATAGGGGGTGAATTTAAGGCTAAAAGGTAAGTATTAAATGTTTGTAAGAAAAACACATGTTCCTTGATGCTGTCTTTCTCCTTAGCATCTTCCTGAATAGAATGGTAGGACCCAGGTTGAATGTTGTGGGATGGAAGTTTTGATATTGTGGCACTAAGCAGTTTAAACAAACCACTTTTTCTTTAGTTTATCTTTGAATGGAAAAAGGCTCTCTTTCAGTTACAGTGGGAATTTTGTGTTCCTTTGGTTTGGAATCTCATTTATTTCCTGAAAGCAGTGTCAGAATGGATCTGTAGCTCAGGTGGTGATTCTCTCTCCTCGCTTTGTGTCTCTCTCATCTCTCTCTCATTGCTGCAGAAATTGTGGCAATCCTTCCTTTAAGACTGCCACTCCACTGACCAAGGAATTGGACAAGAATTTGTTAGGGTATGTGTTCCCTGCCTGCTTCCAAATTCAGTATATTTCTCATATACTCAAGCTTCCCCACCCACTTCACTTGTAGTGGACCAGCTAATGAGCCTGCAAGTTATTTGTGCTGTTGTCATCTACATTTTTTGAAGGAACCTCCATGATAATCCCAATAAGGAAAGATAAATTTATAAGAAGCAAAATTATTAGAAGATAATAGGGATATGGATAATGAGACAGTTCCAGTTATAGCTTGGTTTCATTCAAAATACAGTTCCTACCTGCCTAAAACTGCATTCACAAAACTGGACAGACTCAGAAGTAGTCAAGCTTATATAAGGATATGTATGATATAGCATTTTTTTTCCAAACCTAGTGTGTCTTTTCTATCAAATTCAAACTAGCCTCCTTAAATTAACAATATAACAAAATCTGCTTGGATTGTAATTTTTGGAATAATTTTTATAAGTCAATGCTTTTTCCTTTTAATGCAGAAAATACAGATTTTTCTTGAAGAAAATCTAGCCTTTAAATGTACATATGGCTATCTGTGTTTCCTTCTACTTTTCAAATTTCCAAAAGCATGAATTTTGACATAAAAATGCTCGTACAGTTGTATGAAATAAATTCATTGTCTTGACATTACATAGTAGACTCAGGTCGATATATTTCTACTGGTATCAATTAAGATTGATAAGCTTTCTTTACATTAAAGTAATAACATTACACTTGAGATATTTTAATTTGTAAATTCAGTATCAAATAATATCAATAAACATTTAGTGAATAGGAAACAGTAAGTAGTCCACAACAGAGCAATTGAGTTATCCTGTACTTCACTGGTGCTACTCCCAGTTTATATAAGTTTATGCACAAGAAGAATCTGCTTAAGTACACGATATTTTCTCATGAAGGAATTGTATAGAAAATGTATTTCTGTTCTCCATTGTTTAGCATTTGCATTCTTAGGTGCATAAGGCATCTATCATTGTTCTTTATTTCAATGCTGGACTGTGCAATTCAGTCTTTTGACTATTGTATTAATGGACTAGATATTTCTCTACATGGTTTTAAGAAAAACTTCCCTTTATAAGTGATGTCTGTGTGACCTTTTGCTATGGAAGAGTGTTGTTAAATCATGTCCTGAATATGTCAGCGATATGCAGATGCATCGTCCACCTTCCACGTGACTTCACCAACATTCATGATTAAACAATGAGAAATTTTTCTGAAACTGCTGAGCTCTTCTTTTGGTATGAATTTGTCCATGATCAAGCCACCAACTTCTCTTCCATCTGGTGTTAGTTTTGAGTATTTAACTACTTTTTCTTATGATATTGCTCTTTTATATTTGTATATTTTGTTTTACATTTGAGGGGCTCAACACATGGATAGAATTTGTTGCGTTCAAATTCTGATACTGCAAATGCTGAATAGGCAGACCTCTGGTAGTCTAAAAATTCCATGTCAGGAAACTGATCTCTATAGAATTCATTGGTAAATGTTGCTGTTGATTTTGTTACAGATACTATTTTCCAAAAGTTAGAATAATAAACTGTAGCAAATTATGCATTTCTAAACCAGTTATGCCGTGTCTGCAGGTCAAGGAGTCCTACAAATATGAAGGGGGTTCCTCAAATAGTAAGCATTACCTAAAAATCAGAGCCAGTGTCATACTGTGTCAGAAAGAGGAATATTAAAAGAAAAAACATCTGTTTTGCTATTACACTAGCTGATACTTGAAATTCAAGAACATTTTCAGGAATGCACCTTAGGAACCTAAAATGTAAACAAGCAGAAAAGGAACAGTTTATATTTCCTGATGGTTTAGACTGAGCAAAAATCATGTGAAATGACAACTTAGAGCTGTGTATGTTTCATGCTTTGGGGAGAAAAATGTTTTTGCTGATCTGAAATTAGTGGGAATAATTCTAGTCTGGCAGTAGTGATGGACACAGCAGGAAGAACAGTCATTAGTTGTCACAGAACTGATCACTATTAGGAATGATTCATAAAACTTCAACTTATAATTGCTTAGATATATCCATATGAATAAAAAAAGGAGAGAAGGTAGAATGCTACTTAAAAATTTCAATTAACATACCAGACTTCTGTGTGAGGGTTATGTAGCCAAGAATATTGTTGTGTAGCAGTGTGAATGGCATGGAATCTATAGAGGAATCTTATAGAAGATCAGAAAATTCATGGAAATCCAATATTCCCATGCCATTTAGGTCCCTCAAGATAACTCACTCAAAGAATTTCAGTGCTTCTCTTCTTGCTTTTTAAATGGTTTGGTTTTTTTCCCAAGACCTAAATTCTCATACCTGTTTAAATGGAACTTTTGATTCTCTGCATCCTTCACAAGTTGTTAGTTCTAGTGAAAGAGACAAGGGCTATACAAAATATCCAAATACAATTTTGCTATAATAATACTGCAGAAGACTTTCTTCTGTCTTATATGTGATATATCCATTTATGTAGTCCATAATTCAGTATATTTTTTCACTCATTGAATAATATTCTGAAAGGTTTAAAACTTTATACACCACTTCCTGAGAATGTCTACTGGTTCAATATTGTGGAATGTGTTACTGTATGTAGTGTATAATACCATGTCCTTTTTTCCCCTCTTTTTTCAGTCCTGGGCTTGTTGTTTACACTCCTCTACACTGAATTGCGTAAGTCATTACTGCTCGTTTATCCAGCACTTTCTGAATTATATTGTCTTTTTTTCATGCTGATTGACCCTTCATTATGTGTTTTGTTATCAGCAACTTACCTCTCATTCTTACATCAATTGAACAAAATAGGCTGTAATGCTCTTGTGACACTCCTTTAGTAACTTCTTCCCAATTCCAACTGTTTTCCCAATATATATTAATTTAGCTGCTGTATATCATTAACTACATGATCTCTTGAAGCTAACAAAATCAAAAAGCATGTTTTATATTGAGGAAAAACGTACTCGGATAGAAACTCTTATGAAATATTTTATTTTTTTATTTCCCTATCCATATGTACTGCAGCCAGTAGTTCTCATCCAGAGATAAGCTTCTTTTTCAATATAGCTACTTTTTGTATTTCATGCTTATTAATCTTACAATTAATGTAATAACAGTAAAACAAGCAACATTACAGGTGTGTGCTGGCTGTGGACTGTTTTAAATATTGACGTGTTAAGCTCTTTACAGCCAGAAACCAAGTACGTAGACTCTCTTAGTTTGAATGGAGGCTCTAGGTAGCTGCTGTGTGCTAGCAATGTTTGGACTGGCTGTACAGAGAATCTGACAGAGATATTTACAGTGCCTCTCAGTCAACCAACGCTTCTCATTTAGAAAAATAAATTACTGTAACAGTAAGACCATTCTTTTAACTCCTTCAAATAAAGTTCTGTCAAATGGTAGTAGATAAAAAAATTAGATGAAATAATGAATTCTGATTTAATTAATTCTTTTCTTACTTCCCCAGCTAGTAATATGGAATAGCCAAAAAAAATGGCAAAAAAAAGTTTGCATTTAAAACCATATCGAATTACAAAAATAAGATTGCCTCCTCATTCAATCACCTTGCTTAGATTTGGGGATATGAATTGAAATGGGAAGATTAGATGCTTCGACTTTTTGGAGATTAAATTTTGCACAAGTGTTACAGCTGCTGTTTAATTTCATACTACTTAGTACTTTCATATGGGTTGTCTCAAGTGGTATTTTTCATTCTGTAGGAAAAAAAAGCAGAAAAAGGTGCTGAAAAGTGGGTATATAGTTTTATCCAATATAAGCAATTTGAATTCATTTTGTTTTCCTCAGAAATAAAGATGATTTGTAGTGCTGGTTCCAAATTAGAGCAATTTATGACCAATCTTTCTCATTTTCATTACATGACAGGAGATCATTTAAAGTGGGAAAGCAAATAATACCAGTGTCCATAAGTCTAGAGAGCAACGAAACAAAGCTAGGCTAGGATTTGTTTGGGCTTTACTAGACTGTATAGTCTATACAAGATTAGATGCGAAGGCCATCCAGAAACTTGGCTTATTACAGAACATGCTTACTGACTTGTTACATTTTGGAATAGATCAAGGCATTCTATACCCTGTACTGCTTTCTACTGGATTTTGTGATACAAACTCTAATGAGAGGTATAAGTTATTTTCCTTTTTGCTTTTCCTCCCTGTTTTTGCTAACCCATCCAGTTCTAGCCTGTTCATATGAGAGCTGAAAACTGCACAGGAGGGTTCTAACATGGCACTGAAGTTCTTTAGGAGCATCTAACAGAATCACCCTTAGTAGCTTTAAGAATCACCTTCTGGGCAGTGAAACTAAAAAGGTCCTGAGATAGCTTGGGAATCAGGTAGGCAATAGGTTTGCAATAGGTAGCAGATTTAGATGTTCTCTATTATGGAGATACAGTATTAGTTACAGTATAATATGCTATTCATATTTAGCAAATATTGGTGAAATATGTTTAGAAATATCTTAAGGGGTTTATTAGAAATTTTATTTGATTGTTGAGTATTATGCATGCACTTCATTTATGACTGGAGATGTAGACAACTGCTCTTGGTTTCAGCAACTGCTTAACTGTACAGTGATGAAAGACATAAGTTGTTAATAAATACAAAATAAAGAACTTCAAAGTCGAGGCTTGAATAAAAGCAGCCGATGGAAGAACACTAAGCCTGACTTTTCATGTAGAAATCTAGAAATGTGGGAGTTACCCAGTTATGCCATTCCAGAGTTCCATCCATCTCAGTCTCCTGGTTTCAACAGTAGCCAGTGGCAAATGTCCAGTGAAAGAGAGCAAGGCTGACAATATTATGATCTTTCTCATTATATTCTCCTCCATTTCTTGGGAATCAGCAATTTAGGAATTTCCTGACGTGCAAGTTGTATCAAAGCATCTTGTTAACATCCTCTCAATGGAGTTTTTTCTGCAACTGTCTATTCTGTGGCAAAATCACCCACAGTGTTGAAAGTGTGGTATGAGTCATACTCTTTTTCACCACTGAGGCATGGTGGTCACCACCTCATGGCAGTCTGCAACTATCTCAAGGCTGCCAGTAGAGGGGGAGGTGCCGATCTCCTCTCTCTAGTGACCAGCGACAGCACACGAGGAAATGGAATGAAGCTGCGTCAGGAGAAGTTCATATTGGACATTAGGAAAAGGTTCTTCACTGAGAGGGTGGTCGATCACTAGAACAGGCTCTCCAGGGAAGTTGTCATGGCACCAAGTCTGTCAGACTTCAAGGAGCATCTGGACCATGCTCTTAGTCGTATGGGGTTTTTTTAGGTAGTCATGTGAGGAGCAAGGAGTTGGACTTGATGATCCTTATGGGTCCCTTCCAACTCAAGATATTCTGTGATTCTGTGATTCTTTTTTGTTTGTATTAAGCCTATTTCATGTTCTTGTTTTGAGTCTACTGCCTGATAACTTCATTGGATGAGTAATGCTTTACTCAGTTCATCGCCCCTTCATGATTTCCTTACACCTTGGCCAAATGTTCTTTCCCTCTCCAAGCTAAAAGGTCCCATTCTGTTCAATCTCTCTTTGGTAAGAGAGCGTACTGTGCCTACAGTTTTCCTATGACTTGCTCTGTATCTTTTCCAGTTCTGCATGGTTTTTGAGAAGCAATGGCCAGACAGATAGTATTCAAAATGCAGGCAGCCATAGATTCATACAGTGGCATGTTGTGGTTTTGTTTTTTCTTCATTTCCTTTCTAGCATTGCTTTGTTGCTACTTAACACTATCAGTGTTTCAATAGAAAACCAGGCAGTGACTAGGCCATGCCTGAATAGAAATTGCTTATCTCTGTGTATTTGTGTATGTATGTTGGGGGAAAGGGGTGGAAGGGGCTGTGTGTATATAATATGCAGGGGGTGGTTTTGTCTCTGCCACACATACATTCTTTTGCATTTACTGATACTGAATTGCGCTTCCCATTTACGACATTATTTTGTATGAGATTCTTCTATAACTGTTAGGAATCTGCTCTAACTTTGACTCTTCTGATTAATTTTGCATCACCAAGGGCTTTGCCACATCATTATTCACCCATCCAGTCCTCCGTAAGCAAATCGTAATAATGTTTTGCTTCCAGTTAGTCCTGGAGTATCCCACTTTCCAAGGCTGTTTTGTTTCTACTACAACACTATTTTTCCTGGCAATTTTTTCTGCCCACCACTGTTGTTTATCTGATTTTTCATGGTATATTTGTGTGTATTTCATATTGTAAACAATATCTTATTCATTTAAAAAAACATTTTTCCCAGTCCATATCTTTGATGCTATGCTTTATATTGTGATAGCTCTTCTGAGATATTGCAGTTTATATCAGTTAAATGACATATGCTTTTATGTCATGTCACTTAACTAACACTTACTTTATTTTATTGCAGGCTCCCCAGGGAAGTGGTCATGACACCAAGCCTGTCAGAGTTCAAGGAGTGTCTGTACGAGGCTCTTAGTAATATGATTTAGTTTTAGGTAGTCCTGTGAGGAGCAGGGAGTTGGACTCGATAATCCTTATGGGTCTCTTCCAACTTGAGATATTCTATGACTCTATGTTTTATTTGACTGAAGGTTCATACATAAACCTGCAAGAAGATTTAGTTAGACCTGTCTGATCGAGAGTCAACTTTTTTAAAATGGGGGACTCCTTCATATCAGGGTTTTAATTAACTCCTGTGGTTCAATACCATGCTTTTTCTAGAAATGCTTTCTCAGTGTGTTTCAGTAATGTAGGAAAAAAGATTATCTGTTGGTTTTTTTCTTTGCTTCTCTAATAGTAGCTTTAAGTACATAATATGCATTATATAACCTTATATGATTACTGCTGGAGAAACAAAGAAAATATACTCTGTGTTTTGAAAGTATAAGAAGATATAACCTTAAAGAATGCTTTTATTTACATTAAGATATTGCAAATCACCTTATTGTGTCGAGAATAAATTGTTGCTAGAACGTCTTTCCACTTTTACTTATTTTTCTCTTCAGCTGTTTTGCATATTTATTAGCTTCTTATCAGAGATACTTTGAATATAATTTTAAAATAGGAAAATATTTATTTTCCTACTTTTCTGTAATGATAGATGTAAAGGAGCACATTTTCTGCATGGTGTACAGGGAGTTAGGCATGCAATTTCCATTAATAATGAACCATGCAGAAAATTTACCCTTGAGAGGTACATGTATAGGCATCACAAACATTAATCATCAAAGTTGTCTAGCATTCCTGAACTATTTTCTTATCCAAATATTATAAGATATATAAGAATTTAATTTCACATTGAAACAGTTGGAAGTAATCTGATTCATCTTAGGTAAAAAAATGTCATTGTACAAAGTCAGGAGGGCTACCTTCTCTGCTGTATCTGCCATGGAGTTTAGTGGACAGACAGACCTTACCGCTCCCCTTATGTATGCAACTTGTTCAATACCAGTGTTTACTTCAAGATTTCATACATGTGCTTTTCAAGCAAGTATTAAGCCTATTATTTTTGGTGTCAGAATACAGCTCTGTTGGTTTATTAGGGAGCCTATAAAACTTGGATCTGTCACTTCACATATAAACTACTTCTCTCAGGAATTTGCTAGAATTTGTCACCACTTTCTATACCTAGGTATGAGCGCAAGGGTGCTTGTTTCTTTCTCTCCTTATCTAACAAGCTATCCCTCTGCATAGTTAGGCAACAATACTGTAAATATTCCTGTATATGCTTTCCACTGTAAGAAGTGTTACTAACTTCAATAGGATCCACAGCAATAAGGTTGAGAATACATGCTAAAATTTGAAAGATTAGGGCCTTTGGTTTTTAGACTGGCAAGGTCTGTGAGAAAATCCTGTGACCTTGCTGGAAAATTATGTTTTATTTTGGTGACTCATGTTTGTAGGTGTCCCTTTACTGGGCTCAAATAGAAAGAAAATATAACCAGCTTTTTTTATTGAAAATATCTCAAAACAGTTTGAAGACCTAATTCCAAAAAGTAGTACATATTTTTCAAAATGTCTGCAGACTGTCTTTGAAGCAAAGCTGGTATCTGCAGTGTCTCTGAAGAGGTAGCTAGAGCAATCTGGAATTAGTTTATGAAGCCATGTTCTGATTCCATATTAGTCTCGCTCTCTTTCCATGTGTAAGAAGATGAATACAAATAACCTTTTCTCTGAACCTGTATTAAAAAGTGGGCTTTCATTGCATTTTTGTGGATTTGCATTAAACTTCAGTTCTGGCAGTCATAAAAACTGGGGCTCTTGAAAAAAACTTACCATTATTGTTAATATAGCTTACTTTGATTATAACATACAAAGGGTGGGGTTTTATACTTTGCAGCCTGCCCTGGTGACCTAACATTTGATGTCTTTCTTACTTGCAAAGTATGGATTCTCTATGAGACCTTATAGTTTGATTGGTTGATATCTTGAAAGAGAACAAGGTTGCAGCTTTTTTTGAATGTTTCACACAACTGATAGGAGAATTCAAGCAGAAACATGGGTATTTAAGAGTGGATTTTTTTTTCCCAACTGTGATTTATTTGGGGAAAAAAACCCGAACTGTTAAACTTTCTTAGGTGAGAAGGGTGCAATAATTTCCATAGGCGTCCTTGATTTTTAGGGATATCACTCCGTTTAGTCTTAAAGCTACCACTTTTCCACACTGTATCTTATTATCAAGCTTTTAGGCTTTCACTTCAGAATAGAAAGAAGAAAAGGTTATAAACAATGTGCTGGTTTTGAGTGCATCCTCCTCCTATTACAATGTTGTTGCTTTCCCTCCAACTTGGGTTGGTTTTGTTGAGCTAGCTTGAATGAGTTAGCACAGGGGCACACAGTTCCTTGAAGAAGACAACACCAGTCTTCTTGGAGAACAACTCCCTTAGGAAAAAAATCTTGACCAGATGAGCGGAATTGATATCAAACAATTCAGACTTGACCTTAACCAGTACTTCTTTTCTGGTTAACTACTTTTTTCATACCACAAGAGCAAGCATACATTTAGAATGAGTAATGCCATGTAAGTCCCTAAATTCTGAGCTGGCCATCACTGAGAGTCAAGCAATAACAGTGACCTCCAGGTAGCATCATTCTCAATTGCTCCAAGACTTATTTAGGAAAAAAGACAAAATGATACTGTTTCTCTCACAGCAAACTAGTCTGAATACTGTACTCATTGCAGTGAGTTACAGAATACTACACATGCTCCAGTGAGTCTCAGTGAACAGAGCAGAGAACTAAAAAAGACAGGCGAATAACATTTAGCAGTTTAACTGCCTATAATCTTACCACAGTTTTAACAGATGGCTTCCATAGTGTTACTGTGCATCTCTAAAAAGCTGGCATATAGCCTCAGTGCAGTTAAATTCCAGTATTGCACTAAATACATGGTGTATTCACTATGTGGGAGTATGTATATAAACATATTACCTGCCTGGAAGATACATCATATGAAAAGTCAGCATTGACAATTCTTGTGATAACATAACTCTCTTGGTATTAAATATTAGTGTACCTTGTTAAGATGCTAGCAAGATCCCTACTATCTATTCATACAACTGATTTTGGTTTCTTAACCATGCACCAGCCTTCATGCCCCTGGCCATTATATCCCAAGACAGACTTGTTTCAGAGAAAGAATGGGAAAAAAAATCTTGAAGAGACCCATCTTTCTACTAGCCACAATGCTGTTTGCATTTGTGCCTCCTGTAAGATGTGTAGTGTGATACATAAATGCTTAAATACAGGCCTATTGTCAGCAGCATGTGCTTTGTGGTCACTCCATGGAGGAGAGGTGATAGTCCTCTACAGCAGTTAGGGAGTAGCAGGGGCAGCTACTGGTGCAATCACACTGGTTACAGCTGTTTCAAGCTTCCCATAGGTGGAAGCTTTAACTTCTGTTATGGTTTCAATAAAAGGAGCTAGAGGCAGTAAGTAAAAGTAGGCCAAAAGGCAACAGCTGTCTACCTGTCCTAGAAGCAGAAAGGAAGAGCATCATCTCATGTGCTAATGTTGTATCTAGGACTCTGCAAATGAGACTAAGAAACATTGTGGGGGACAGAGGCAATAGGAAAAGAAATATGATGGGTACGGAGTTTAGAAAGACATGCTGCATTCTTGCTACCTATTATTTTAGTTAGTAATAGATACGCATTTTTCTGTTTTTTAATGATGTGTATGTGTTTGACTCAGTTAACTTAATTAGCTACATTAGCGGTGTAATTGTGTATGGGGAAGCTTAGGAAATGCGTAGGGGACTTCCAGCCCCTCTCTGGAGGATTTAAGAGGGGGGTTCAAACTTCTAAAACTATAGCAGAAGAATCAAGGATAAGCCTGAAGGATTCCCTTTCAAGAAATCATCCCCTAGACTTTTGATGTCTTGGTGCTTCTTTCCTCCAGCTTTACAGCAAGCTGGTCCTAGCAACCTTTCCTGCAAAGCTGGCAGACGTGTTGAGAGGCACTGTCACAGAATGTTACCTCTTCTGTAAACAGTTTTCAGTGGAACGAAAGCCACCCTGTCATTATGCAGAGAAATCGCAACTCTGCTTTCTTTTAAAGGTGTAACTGAGGTTGTCTTGGGAAGACAGTAATCATTTTCCATTGTTTCCTTTAAGACTGAGACTAGATTTCCAGTATTATATTCTGTTTCAAAAATTGGAGACTGAACTGAAGAGATAAAAAATGTCATGGTCAAGGAAAGCTGGCAGAAAAAATAAAGTCAAAGGGGGATTATGTGGGAGTTCAAACACGCTGTAGAAACACAAGGAGAAAAACTGAAGAAGGAGGTCATGAGTAGTGTTGCTGTTCACATTGCCTTCCATTCATCTGTGTTTCTTTCATATTTTCTTTTCAGAATGTCCCACTTAGTTTCTGAAGCACAGAAAACTGTGACCACTTTCCTAAAATCCATCTTAATTTCAGTCTAGTGAATTTAATTGGAAGGAGAACCCAATGAGTTGAAAAACAAGTACAGTCCCAAACCCAGTGCTAATACCACTGCGGCTTGGTATATGCAGAGAATTCATTGCATGAAGCTTATCAAAGGATCAAGACTAAAATCATTAGTTAGGCTGACTTGAAGAATTTGGAAACTGATTCTGCAGTGACCCAATTTGTATGAAGCCTGCCCTGTGAAATTACACATAGGCAGGGAGTGAAGTTATTTGTAAGACTAGACAAATTTCAGCTTACTGGGCCACTTGAATCAAAAATATCATCTTGGTGAGAGAATTTGTTAATCTAGTGAGATCACCAATAAAAGAAAGTCCAGATGATCCAACATCACACTTTTTTTTTTCACATGTTAAAATTCTTAAAACGTAAAACTCACAATAGGTGAAAAACCTAAATCTAAAATAGTTAGGAATTCCTATTTGTATTCGTTTAAAATACTTCTGTAACTAGAAATGCCATTAAATAAAAGAGACTATAACGTATTGTATTTTGATCATGCAAAGAAGGTTCTGTCACTGTGTGAGAAGGGCTGGCAAGGATTCATAGGAGAAAAGAAGGCAGGAATAAAGAGGAATAATATATTCATCTATAGTTGAAAATCATGTTTGATTTTTTTTTGATAATTCAATTGTCCCAAATGTGAATCCTCACCTTTTGCCAACTCAACATGAGAGAGAAAATGAGAAGCATAGCTCCAAATAGAGAATAATGAAAAGAAAGCATTCATCATTCCAAACTGACTAGAAAACAGCAAGAATAAATCAGACAAATCAAGCATTGTGGTAACTGTTTTACAGTGTTATGCTTCTTTACATCTATTATTAATTGAATGACAATTTCTATTTACAGTGGGATACCCAGGTAATTTGGATTCAAAATAAAAGAAGCTTGCAGTAAAGGAATTCAGGATATACTGCTGAGAAGTGGCTACTAATTTAAGGAATAATTTATTGCTGGACTCAGAAAGCTAGTCGCTGACTCTTTCTTTCTGTCTGTCTGTCTTTCTGTCAGTCTGTCTGTCTGTCTGTCTTGGTTTTTTCCTTTCACTTAGCGTTATTAAAAACCAGTAAATGAATCTTAACTTCCACCTGGGATTTTAGCTGCCCTGGTAACTGAAATCCCCAAACACACTGACAGCCTGATCGCAGCAGAAGTGTCACAATGGGAGACCTTTGTTCAAAGGTTTGAAATTACTAACACACGTTCTGGTGAACAAATATACCTGTGGTGACATTTATGAGTAGAATCTATTCAACATGAAAAATATCCAACTAAGTAATAGTATGGCTGACAGAACTTGAATAGTAGTTTTAAGCCTATGTATCTTTGATTTCATTAGGCTTAAATCTTAACATTAGGCTTAAATTCTGTAACATATTGTTTGAAGTTATCATAATTTCAGGTATTACATTAAATGTTTCTTTTTATGTTGCATGTGTGCCAGTTGTACTTGCTCTATGCATGCTATACAGTCTATTGGCAAGAATTGTATGCATTCATAGAACATTAACTTTGACTTTCAACTTTATATACAGATAACTTTTCACTCAGCTGCATGATCATCATATTCCAGAGAACCTGCTATATAGGCGAGAATAAAACATTAAGTACGATTTGTAGTAAACCTACTATTAATCTATTTCTTTTCTTTCACAGTCTTGAAAAATAGCCATGCCTCTGTGAGCACTTTTGTTTCCTTTAATGTTCTGTTTCTTTTGGATTTAGACAGTGCGTTGACTCTGCTGTTCACTCTGGGTAACAGCTGTTCTCACGGAATTGGTTGTTTCGGTGTCATCCTTCTGCACAAGTATTTGTTTGCTATCTGTTTTCCTCTGGAGGCAGGGTCTTACGATACTCCAAGAAGTTTTCATTTTGTGGCTACATCCTCCTATCTAAAATTTTCATACAAGTGAGATTGCTCTGTCTCTACCAATTTTACTTATGAAAAGAAAATAAAGGAGAAGACAAAATTGTCTTGGTAAGTTTCTCCTCCATTGCGAGTCACTGCGAAGTACTACGGCATGCCAACAATAAAGATCAGCAATATCAAGACTTTATGACCAGGTATAGATTTGTATCATTAAAATAAATTCAAACTTTGAACAAATGACTGGAATACCAAAATTGAGAAGCACTCAAGGATGAGTAGATATAATCTGTACATAGACTATTACACAGTTTAACGAAAGTGCAGTAGTAGCTTAAGCTTTGACTGACAATGAAATCAGCTTTACTCTCTGTTCCAGCAGACAAGTGGTAACTTAGACTGTCAAAAACTGAAACGAAAACTGGAGGTGTGAGTTACTGATTTATGAAAAATGTATTTAAGAAGTCACAAATACTGTTAGGATGCAAAAGGTCATAAGAAGTAGATCAATTTACAAAGTTTGTTCAGAAATACACAGGCTATTCAGAAAGAAATATCACAAACCTAAAAGGAGCTTTACTCACTCATTAGTGACTTGATCATAAAAAAACCTGAAAAGACCCAAAATATGTATTATTAGCTCAAATATAATCTCAGTTTCAATATATAGTTTAAAAAGTGAGAAATTCATCAGTAGTCGAGACAAATGCCTAAGTATATTAAAAACATGCCTTATGAAAATATTAATTATTAGATGTAAACAAAATACAACAACACTGAATTGCTTCTTGGAGTTATCGTAGTAATATAGGACTCAAAATTACTTCAAGATATTATCTTAGTCTATTCAGTGACAAAAAATTAAGTGTATCTAACCTTTCTCTGTGTTTTTTTTTTTTTTTCCAAGTTATGAACTTGTTCTGGTATTTCAACACCTATTGTTAGAAAATATTCCTCCCAATGTCCAATGTACATGCTTGCTGTAAATGAAAATTATTTCTTGTTGATCTTCCCCAGTTTTCTGGAAAATGCTTGATTATGAACCCGGGTATAGTGCCATTCTTTTATTTGAAAGCAAGTCCTCCTCGAAATCTTCTCTTTACTGGACTGAACAAGCACTGTTTTTTCAGTCTTTATTCACAACCATATATTTTTAAGCCTACCCTCAATGACAGATTTTCTTAGTAGTGAAAGCATATGCTAATCTCTATAGCTTCTGAAATGATTTTAAATCAGTTGCATAAAAACTAATAATTCTTTTTATAGTTACTAATGCTGTGATGCACATTGGAAATGATTGTTTAATGGGATTTTACAAGCTAGAAAATCATCTTTAAGGCTGACCTATTAATCTATTTTCTTAAATCTAGGAAGATTAGGGGTTAAATTTAAAATACAGCAGAGATGAAAACTCTGAAAAGTAATAATATAACATCTGAATTCCAATTCTGCAAATTTCCTGACTGACAATATTTTAAGCTTCGAGACATTTGGAAAACAGGATTGTATTCATGCAGGAGGATCCTAACAAAGCTAACTCATTCTGGGACTTCCTTCATTTATCCTGAAGTATACTAGGGTATTGGGTTTGTGTGGCAAGGTTTCGGTAGCAGGGGGGGGTACAGGGGTGGCTTCTGTGAGAAGCTGCCAGAAGCTTCCCCCATGTCCAATAGAGCCAATGCCAGCCGGCTCCATGATGGACCCACCACTGGCCAAGGCGGAGCCCACCAGCGGTGGTGGTACCTCTGGGATAACGTATTTGAGAAGGGGAAAAAACCCTGATGTGGAACAGCATCCAGAGAGAGAGAAGTGAGAGGAGGTGAAAGAAAACAGCCCTACAGACACCAAAGTCAGTGAAGAAGAAGGGGCAGGAGGTGCTCCGGGCGCTGGAGCAGAGATTCCCCTGCAGCCCCTGGTGCAGCACATGGTGAGGCAGGCTGTCCCCCTGCAGCCCATGGAGGTCCACAGTGGAGGAGATCCCCCCCTGCAGCCCGGGGAGGACCCCACACCAGAGCAGGTGGGTGCCCGAAGGAGGCTGTGACCCCATGGGAAACCTATGCTGGAGCAGGCTCCTGGCAGGAGCTGTGGCCTTGTTGAGAGAGGAGCTCAGGCTGGGGCAGGTTTGCTGGCTGGGCTGGTGGCCCTGCAGGGGACCCATGCTGGAGCAGTCTGTTCCTGAAGGACTGCACCCCATGGATAGAATGGACCCATGCTGGAGCAGTTTGTGAAGAACTGTAGCCCATGGGAAGGACTCATGTTGTAGAAGTTTGTGGAGTTTGTGGACTGTCTCCCGTGAGAGGGAACCCACACTGGAGCAGGGGCAGAGTGTGAGGAGTCCTCCCACTGTGGAGGAAGGAGCGGCAGAGACAGCGTGTGATGAACTGACCCCATCCCCCGTCCCCCATCCCCCTGAGCTGCTTGGGGGGAGAAGGTAGAGAAAATCAGGAGTGAAGTTGAGCCCGGGAGGAAGGGAGGGGTGGTGGGAAGGTGTTTTAAGATTCATGGGGTTTTTATCCTCCCCTACTGTGATTTGATTGTTAACAAATTAAACAGATTTCCCCAAGTTGAGTCTGTTTTGCCCATGATGCTAACTGGCGAATGATGTCTCCCTGTCCTTATCTCGACCCATGAGCCTTTTGATATATTTTTCTCTCCCCTGTCCTGTTGAAGAGGGGAGCGATGGAGCAGCTTTGGTGGGCACCTGGTATCCAGCCAGGGTCAACCCGTCACAGCTAGGTATTTTGAAGTCAATGATATGGCAGTGCGTAGGTACAAGTATTACTTCTGCATTCAGCACTTACTTTTTATACAACATGCAGGATAACAGTCACAAAAAGTAAGGACAACATACATGGAGAAAGAATGAGGTTTACCAAACCACAGGATACATAACCTGTTTAAGTTCTAGGCATTTTCATTAATTGAATATTGATGCTGTGGCAAATTTCAAGCCTTCCAGTACAAATTCATGTCACATGGCATTTTTACTCTCTCCCAAAATATTTGACAAATTGTTGGTATACTGGAAAAATCTATCGATTATTTTTCCTTTGATCTTGCTTCATGTCTGCTGCCTCTTTCCTAAAATGTTTGTGAAGTGTGTGATTCCCACTTGCTTTTTTATGAGTGCAGATTCAGCTGTATATTGCAAATACAATGGTTTTTTAGGCAGTGCTACGAGTTGTTTTTTATTTTGCTGACTTGTGAATTTATACTTTGGGATTTTGTCAGTTATGACATCCACTCTGTGCAGTTCTTCCAGCACCTCATGTGCTTTCTTCTGGAAAAGTAAAAAAAATCACCTTCTTCCGCAGATGAGATGCGAAGGGCATTTACAAGAACCAGCAACTGCCAAATGACATGCTGCAAGTTGGCAGGCTGCTTCTCTAATCTGGCTTCATTTGCCAGGGCATCACTTGATCACCTTACACAATGAATATAATAACCTGAATGTCATATCACCCAACCCTTAGTGGTGGCTGTAGTATTCCTGCAATAGTACATTATTAAGACATTTGGACATACAAAAATTCAGTTTATTTCCTGTATTTTGATTTTTTATAGCTGTCACTGAGGTGATCAGTTTGGATCCATTCAGCTTTCTGCTCTTCTCCTGGTTTGTACTTTGCATAGGAAACATTTCATCTCTGTTCCTTTTGGTTAGAAGGAGGCGGTGCAATGTAAGCTGGCTGCTGTTTATTCCACAGTGATCCCTAGGGCGCTCCATGCCTTCATCGCATCCGCAAATTTGTTTGGTATAGCACCCTAATGGCTGTGTGCTCTCCCCAGAGTAATTACAATTTTGGTCAACTTCCACACCTTTTTGCCTGCAGTGCAGGCAGTTTTCCCTGCAGTGATGGTGTTTGCGTTATGCATTTCTCCCCTGTGTCCTGTGGCTGCTGTGCGTGTACAGCCGGCCTCAGCTGACCCCTATCCCACCGTGTCGGAATTCTTGCCAAGCTCCACCTCTATTGCCTTGAAGGAAAGCTGTTTAATTGTGCACCTGTGCCTATTTTGAATATCTGAAGCTGTTTGGCTGCTCTGGTGAATATTATGTCTTAAACCAAGTACTTTTTTTTTTTTTTTAATAGAAATAATTCTAGAAATTGATCACTTCATGCCTTTTTTGAGAAATGAACCATATTCACACTACTGTACTGTATCATCAAGTATACTGTTGACAGCTATTTGGGTGATGTAGTTCGAGTTTCAGATTTTACCTGCACTAAACTTTGGTCGATGTCAACATCACCCCCCTCCTGCTCTTACCTGCCAATTGGTATAATTCTGTGCAATCCTCCAAATGCCTGGCTTTCTGGCAGCGCCTCTGCCATGTCCTCTCAACTCTACAGGTCTCCAGCAGGATGTCAGTCTTCATAGCTGTCTGTGTATTGGGACTGAATTACATTTTTTGCCAAATAGTGTCTCCCTGTATTCAGTTGTTTCTGGAATTTTTGCTTATGTGCCTTCTTATTTTCAGGTAGGAACTTGTTTTCTTTCAATTCTATAGAGATCCATTGATTAAGCAATGATAATTAAGCAGGTCATAACATGCCTTTAAATATTAATCATTTGCATACATGAATATGTAGTCTTTTATTAATATCTAGAGTAGATTAATTATCTGTGGTCTTTACTGTTAACTTATATGACTTGTACAGTGTTTTTCTCTAAAGCATACTCATAATTTGAAATCATTTCCCTGTATCTGTTTAATTCATTCTACATCAATTTCTTTTTGAGCTGCAGCATTGATACTTTCGAAGTGAAACTGCTTTCCTTTTTGTGTCTGGGCTGGCTACCCACAGCTCAACCCTAGCTGTCTGGTTTTCTGAGGCATTCCTCCCTTCCCCTTTTCGACTCCTAGGGAAGGTGTGCTGAGAAGTAGATATTTGACTCTTGACACAATAAAGTGTTAATGTTTAGGCTGTGAACTTCTTTCACAACAAATACACCTTCCTTCTACTTGCTGCCTTAGAGAGTACTTTGGGCATTGAGAATTTGTCAGTTCTAACTTGCTGTTTCTTCACTGATTCATATTAATACTTAAAATTAGTAGCGGTCAATATAATGCTATTTCTTTCTCTCTTCACTCTTTTTTTTTTCTTTTCAGACCTCTCTTACCTGCAGCAGTGTATGTTGTTCTTTTCTTTTGAATCTTTTGACCTTCATATTATAATATTGGGCCTCAGTGATTCAAAATCACAACTTATATTTAAAATGATAGACTGGATACTGTTGTACACCTTCTTGGAACTGTTGAAGCTGTTGGCACACAGCTAGGTCTTGTGAGGATACACTGACATTTCTGCTTTAGGGAAAACATTTATTCTTCCAACACTTTGTCAAACTCTCTAGCTATCATGCTATAGATAGAACAATTTAATTTCTTCCTGTGGCTTTTTTGTCTCTTGCTACTCCTTGAAGCTTGTTCCCTCGTTGACACAACTTCTGCAGTACCTTGTTTCTTGTCCTGTAACTCTCTTTTGCCCTTTCTGCTGATATCAGAACCGGTTCCAAGATCCTGGCTTTGATCTTTTCCTTACTGAGGCTCTAGGAGAAGTCAGTGCACAGGATTTGCCACGAACCTGTCTACAATTTTTTTTTTTTTGTCTGCTAGGCTTATGTGACTTATGTACAATGCTGTTCTCTTCCTACTCCTGCTGTCATCATCTGCCTTAATAGCATGGTTATGACGATGGATGCTATTATTAGTCTCATATGCTTGCATAGTATGGAACCATTATAATCTCTGTGGAAGAAAGGGAACTGAATGAGTCAAACATATGGGTTTCAGACAAGAGGTCTATGAGTCACAGTACTTTATTCTTCTGTCTTTAGCTTCTTATCCCCCCCCTCCAGGTCTAAACTGTCTTATTCTGTGTTGCTTTTCCTATTGATTTCTGTGTTATGAAACTATTCCTTGAATAGTTCAAACAGTTGCATCCAAGATTCTTTTTGTTAAAAATCAAACTCTAAATCTTAATCCATGTTAGTTACTGTTATCTAAAGATAATAGCCCTAAATAATGTATCAGTTCTGCTGTGGCTGGCTTCTCATGTGGCTCCTCATTTTGACTGCTAAATTCCTTTAGAATTAATTTCCTCAGATGGATAACACATTTTAATTCTGAAACTGTATCAATATAATACATATTTTATCTAAATATATATTATATCTATTATATATATATTGGGGGGAAAAGGAAAGTGGTCTTCCTGGGACTTAAATATAGGAATATGACATTTTATTACTACTTGCATAATTCCTGTCATATTTTTTCTCTCATGCCTCTTTAATTCTGCATTAGTAAGATCCTATATCAAAATAATGTAAGTGACAATGTCTATTAAAGAATGTATTACTAAGAGTTTCTTTACCAGTTTTGGAGTTTTTTCAGATCTGGTGCTAATGAGAATTTGTCTTAGCTGTCAATGTTAAGCATGATACCTAAAAAGTCAGTGAAAAAAAACCCCAAAACCCCAAACATTCTGGAAGGCATTTGAAAAAAGACAACGCATCTAGCAGATTATATAAGGAATTGGAGATTTGCTTTGAGGTGTTTCCAAGATTCAGCATATTTAGGTCAGAAAGAACACACGATTAATTTTAGTTAGTTTGAACCTGTGATTGTTCGGTGCAAATTCTTTGGAAGATGGTGGTAGGTGTGACACTGGTTCCCCCATAAGGAAACACACCTCATCTGTGAAGCATGCTAGCGTAACTGTGTGGGGTGATAGCCATTAAGCTGGGATACTGGGGCGGGACAAGCGGCTGGGAGGGCACACATAGTCACATCAGCAACCCAGAAAGAATGGAGGAGCTTATGCATGGGGGTGGTGAAGACCAAAGCAGTGACAGCAAACTTAGGGAAAAAAAAAAAAGTGGAGAATTACTGTTGGAAGAGAATAGCTCTGCTTCTTTGGGCAGTATATTAGAGTTAGAGGAAAGAACTATGGTGTAACATATTACAAAGTCCACTTTTCTTGCATTCTAGTAATGGGAGTTCTTCCAATAGATTTGGGGATATTTTTTTTCTTTTCCTATTTTTTATCATTCCCTTGATTAGATTGGTTATTTATGTAATACAAAGGAAATTATGATCCATTCAGTTATAACTGATTTATAGATGACCTAAAATGACTACTCATAATGCCTACTATTTTTATTATTAGAAATATTTTTAATAATGAGCAAATTTCTCCAAGCCTTAAGTCCAGCCTCCTCTCTAATTCTGTGGTTTGTGTAATCTTGTGTTCAGTAGCATTGTCAACTTTTGGCACTCCTTTCATCTTTTACATACGCTTGTTAAATTTTATCTTACTGTGGAATGTAAGCTTTTTGATTCTATATATGTACATTGTGAAAAGGATTTCTAAGAGTAGCACAATATTTAAAACATGGACTTCCAGTAAAGGGTTTGCCTTGTAACAACATGGACAGGTGTACTTCAGGTGAGAACCCTAGTTTTCTTAGGGGTAGAATTGTAGGATCATGGGGTGATTTAGCTTGGAAGGTGCCTCGGGAGGTCTCAAGTTCAATCTGCTGCTAAGATGGGAGTTAGCTACAAGGTCAGACTGGTTTGCCCAAGGCATTATCCAGTCATGTCTCAAACCTCCAAGGATGGAGACTGCACAACCTCTCTGGGCAACCTGCCTCACTGGCCGCATGGGGCAAAGCTTTTCATTATATCCAGTCTGAACCTCTCTTATTTCAATTTATGACTGTTGTCTTTTGTGCTTCCACCATGTGCTGTTGAAGGGCCTGGCTCCATCTTCTTGGTAACCACTCCTAGGTACTAGCAGGCTGCTGCTAGGCCAGCCTCAGTCTGGCTCCATACAAGGTAAAGTAGTGAACCAGGTCCAGGGTCCATCTAGCAACAGGAGATGGGACAAGAGACAGGAGTCAGAGGGGGTTATCCAGGAGGCAATCTACAATATAGAAGTTCAGCCGGAAAACAGGACCAGAGATAGGGGTGAAGACAAGGACACATACGATGCAGCTTAGGCAAGGACTGACACATTTTCCTTATTCACCATTTTACTACGAGTGTAGCAGTAGAAGTTCTTGTTCCGTTTAATGTCCCTTGGCAACTCTCAACTCTGAGCTTTGGATTTCCCAACATCGTTATTTGTAGTCTGTTCTTGTTTCCACCTCATATATAGCGCCCTTTTTCATTGGAACTCTGCCTTGAGTTTCATTCTTAGCTAAGATGGGTCTTCTGATATCTCTGCTTCTTTTCTTAAGTATTAGGATGGTCTATTTTTGTACTTGGAGGATGTCTTTAAAGATCTGCCAGTTTTTATGAACTCCTCTGCCCTTTAGAACTGTCTTCCATAGGATCTCACCTACTAGCTTTCTGAATAAGCAGGTAGCAGCTACGGCTGCATGGTTTCCTTGTTCTGCACCTTGCTTTGTATGTGCTTTCTTATTTGTTTGTTGTTTATAATTTTTTAAATTCCTTCTAATTCTGAGTAAAAATGCATGACATTTTCACCACAAAACAACAAATGACTCTGCCTTGCTGGGTGGGAAGCACCATTAGTTAAGTCAAGTACTTTCACCAGCAAAGCACAGTTGTCTAGGGTGCCTACATTTTACTAACTTATTTTTAAGCCTGCTGAATTTGTTAATATGAAGTTCTGTGGTGTTATATATTTGCCTCATTTCCCTCTCAATGCTTTCATTCTGCAGTGGAAGCAAGACCCTACTTTTCTCAAGGAACAACATATACTCCTCCATCCCACTTGTCTGTGTATACTTTCTAGCATCAAAAATCTGAAGCTTAGAACTTACTTCTGTAATAATAAAATGGTGTGACAGAACTAGAGAGTAAACATCATTTTCAGTCCAACGTCATTGCCTTTTCCTGAAATCAACTTTGCCAATGTAACTAATGACTTGGCAAAATAAGGGGATTCCATGAGCCTGCACTTCATTATTATGTATTGAACAGATGTAGAAAGTTCATGGTGACTTAGTTTGCTATGGTTTATTTCTAAGTAGGTAGGGTTTTTTTTAAAACTGTGTGGCTGAACCCGAGAAACAACAGATTGGTCCTTGCCTTGATGAATAGCCACAGGAATGAAGGCAGCAAAAAAGGATCTGTTGCCACCTGTGTGCACAACACCACTTCAGCCTGTTCTTTATTCTTGTCCCCCTTTGATGTTATGGTTGGTTTGACATATAGGAAAGAGCTTGCTAAAATACCAGGGTGTGATAATATAAGCACACCATCTAAAGAGCACTGGGAGCTCCTGCAGAAATCAGGAAGGCTCAGTGTGTTTTCCCACAAGCAAATACCATTCCATACCACCTCCAGTGTAGGCCAATGTCACAATCTGGCCCTTCTACTTTTAATTCTGAAGAAGTTACTTTCTGTCCCTCCTGAGATTTATGCCTTGCATACGTGTATTCTGTGCACTGCTGGACTCAGATTTAGACTCTGTGGGTGATCTTCTGCCACCACAGGCCATTGTACATTTTGTAAAACACAGTGGAACTGATAAAAGGGAAAAAGGGCATCCGGGTGAATTGCCAGAAGCAGCCCTCAGGTTTCATGAGCCTCCTGAAAATAAGATAGGGAAAGGAATATACTTTCCCCCCTTGATGCTAGTGTATCGTAATGTTGCTACCTGAAACGCCTAAGGTTTTTATTTTCAACGTTATTATCTTTCATTTAAAGCTAGCGCTTAATTAGGTGAATATTGTGGGAAGTCTATTAAATAAGAAACACTGTCCCTGCCAAAATCCACAATTACATTCCTCCTTACTTAAACAGTGAACTGTTTGAGCACAGATGGCTTTCATGTAGTATAAGAGACTGTAGGAGGTGAACATCTAAATGCCTAGATAAACTCATAAATGTATAGAAATGTTTATTCCACTTATGTTCCCGAATAGATTTTTCAAGGCAAGAAAACTAGATAGAATTCTATCCTAGATAGAATGCACAATGGAGGAAAGTTTGTTTCAAACTTTGCTCTGTAATTAAATTGCCAAAACAAGCAAACTGCAATTCAAAACCCGGACATTACAATAAATACAGCAGGAAAAAAGTGGTCTGTCACCTGGGGAATATTTCAGATGTTGATTCCTCAGGAGGATTTCTGTGTGATACTTTTAATATACAGTCAGATATAAAATTTTGTTAAAATTTTGCTTATCTCATTGAAAGATTATTTATCTGCTGTCCATTTACTCTTAGGTAATACTTTACTGGGATGACTTCAATTCCATTTTTGCAAGTTGTTATGCAGATGGGAAATACTTGCTCAGGTAAGCAATGCTTTTTGATTTAAATGGAAATAACTTGCTTGGGCAAATGACTGCATGGTTAGACCAATTGTTCCTCCATTTTCTCAGTCTTTTATTCTGTCTGCAAATCATCAAATGTGCATCTGTTCACTCTTAGATGACTATAGAAAGATAAAAAGTTTTGTTCTTCAAACCTGCTGACACAGATTTTATCTGCTAGGCTGTTCCCTGGTTCAGTACGACTTCCAGATTTATGAAAATTCAGTATCAAGTGAAGTGCTGAGGGTTGAAGTCTTTACTGAAAGGAAAAGAAAAACTTGTAACTCTCTAATAAAGTCTTAATTGGTGTGTGAATGGCTTTCTTCTACTTAATCTGTGCCCCTTGAATTTAAAATATTTTCTGGTTTCCCTCCTGTCCCTTTTCTCATTCTTTCTGGATGGTCTTAGGTGATCAGACTTTGCTGGAGCTGCATAGGTAGTGATGACAGCAAAACTGCTTCAAAGATAACCCTTAAGCCCTTAAGGATATGTTCTTTTTGTGAGCAACAATAAGGATGGCCTGGTTAGGAGGGGAAAATTACTGGGAAAAAGAAAATGTCTGCTGAAAAATGCTGCCAGAGGAAGGCCTGCTATCCTGGAAGTTGGAGCCTAGGAACTGGCCCAGTGAACCAGAAACATCCTTGAAAACTGCAGCTGGCATCTTTAAAGCACAACTGGGGAACCTAGAAGCCAGAGACACCCTGAGATACCAGCAACAGGTGCAAAACCAAGGAATTGAAATGGCAATTCATTGTCTGAGAAGGTGGAAAACCATCTGGAAAAATAAAATCGCTCTGAATTAATAGAAAACATCACCAGCTGTTGGCTGTTACAGGTGAAAAATCGAAATTAACAGCATCTATGGCTGCTTGAAGTAGTTTGTCCTATGCCTTCTTATGTTATAAAAAGGACTTAATTTTTATCCCAAATGGAGCCTCTCTCTCTGAGAAGATCCCGGACTGCTTGCACTTCTCTTTTTCCTAGACAGGCTGAATTCTCTGCAGGGGCTTTCTATGAGAGCTTGGACTCTCCCCGAGGATGCCCGGCTGACTCCAGACTCTGCGGTGTGGATCACCTCTGAAAGCAGGCTCTGTCTGTTATCTTACTGGGCCCCCTTTTGGGGTCAGTTCAGTTTATTGTCCCACCTCTGGGACATTTGGTTCCCCTCTGGGATTGGTTTATCCTCTCCTTTGGGATGATTTTTTCTCTTCTGAAATTCACTTGATTTTGATTTATCTTGTATAGCTAATATTTATCTTGTATCTTTTATAGATATTTCTCTATATATCTATCTCCATATAAGTAATCTATTGTATCTGCTGTTATGTTGTGAAGTTGCTTCAGTAATGATAAGTTTATAGCAAACTGTAATGGCATATACCTACTTGGCTGTTGCTATTATTGATTGTTGCTATACAATTGATTACTGCTATTATTGATTGTTTCTATACCTTTGATACTATATTATTACTGATAGTAATTTGTAATAGCTTGATATATATATATATTATATTTGCTCTGCTAGTGGTGATTTTGTGGTATACTTACTACTGGTGATTTGTGTGGTATTTGTGGTGATCTGTAGTACAGCAGAGAATTTTAGAGGATAAAGCTTCCACATCCTTGTATATTATGGAATCTTGCAAACTCATGGTGGTGATCTCTATACACCTGCAGACGGGATAACCCTTTAGGTCATGACAGTTATGCATGATTGCTTGCTTGTTTATATGAATTTTGTATTCAGATACCAACTCAAGATTTTTTAAAACCAGACATATTGATCTATTTTAATGAATAACTTTTTTGAAAAATGTTTTGCCTGTGCTGTCATGCACTGGTGACATATGACATTGAAACAGTTATTTTGCTGGAACTGGTCTGAATGAAAGAGAGCTATTACTTGCACCAGGGCATCTTTTGGATGTTCACTGCCACGGCACTTCTCTTTTGGGATGCCAAGTTAAGCTGCTATGTTAAATCCATTGTGACAATCCATGTGTAGTTTTAGGGAGACAGCCAGCAATACAATCGGTTACTTCTTAGTAGATATAAATTCTTAAAACCTAAGGACTTTATATTCTCCATTAATAAGGTATTGCCTTTTGGTGCTTTTTTAAGTATCTAAAAGAAAGTACAGTGAAGTTATTAATAGCATTATGTACCTTAAAGATATGAAGAGCGTTTCTAGATATAATTTTGTAAGAGTGGGAGTGAAAGCCAGCGGTGAAGCATCTGTAAGGGACTAAAAACTTGTCTGAACATTGGTGGCAGGCAAGTATAACTACCGAAGCCTAATCACCACGACAACTGAGCGGGACAGTTTAATCACCAAGGCAGACACCGCGCCCGGGCCCGGGGTCGACTCGCCGTGGGGAGGGGGCTCGGACCCTCCGGGATTTTCGAGCACCCCCTAGTGACGGTACTGGGCATGCACCCCACTGCCAAGGGGGAGGCCTGGGTATGCAAAACAGTTATCGACTATGCAAGAGGACAACCCTGTAAAAAGGGGAAACCAGCGGAGACCCAGAGCAGGGAACATCTGCCCTCCACCGGATTCGAAGATCTGTCGGGCGCACCGGCGCACGGACCGCACGTAGAGCCGCGGTGGTAGCTACCGCAACACTCCCGTGTTTCTCCCCCTCTCTTTCCCCTTCTCACTTCTCCTCTCTTTCTCTGCTTTTCTCTCGCGTACTTGTTGTTGGCCAGATAAAGTGATTTGGCACTTGACTCCGGTTTGAGTCTTAATTCTGTTCCCGAGAATGTGGAAGGAACCTAGTCACGATAAAACTTTGGAGTTCATCAGAAGTTAAGCCCAGCCTCCCCCGATCTCCCAGTATCATCTGAGGTCGGTTGGAAAGCAAGGGGGTTTAACCTCTGCCAAATTGTTCAACCCAACAGTGGATCGTGACAGCATCTAAGCAGCATTAAGAATTTTCAGAATTTGTGTTGCAAGGCTCTTGGGAGATTACGTTTCCTTTTCCATTACACTTGAACTCTGTCACTTTTCACAGTAATGTTTTCGCATCTAATGATTTCTTTGACCTGTGAGAGGAAACCAATGGTAACTGTAACCCTTGTTTTGTGACTATATCTTTCCTCCTTTGAATTGTTCTAATCTCCACTTTGCTGTGGAGAACAATGAAATTGCCTGCAAGTCTCCATCAATATCCATGTTAATATTAATACTTATTTTTCAACCTGGAACTGTAAGACTCTTTGTGACTGTAACTCACTGACTCCACTTAACTTCCATCTGCTTCATTTTCTCTCTTTTTTATTTTTTTCTGGCTGCTGGGGGCACACCTTCAGCTATGACCTTCCTGTAATAATTTTCAAATTTTTATTTTAGACAAATAACTGGGGAGCTCCTACAAGTAATGATAACTATGGCTCTTTGATGTGATGTAGAGAGGGTATGTTACTAGAAACTTCTGAACTATGTTTTCAAATAAGAATGAAATTTAGTACAGATATATGTCTTTCCAACCTAGGTATGTTATGTGATAAGCTACAACCTCTTACAATGCAGGTTTTCTGGAAGAGTAATGTAAGACTTCTGCAGATAGCTTGCTGTATAGTCCTCAATTCTCTTAGAAAATGCTCCTCTTTGTTAAGGCATACGTGGGGGAAAAAGACTAGAAATTCTATCAGAAAGACCTCAAGATGTATGTTTTTAGAAGATCCCTTAAAAAAAAATTCCTGCTGGATTGGAGGAAAATAGTTTCTGTTCCAAGAGCTCTTATCCTGCTGTCATTTAGAGCCTTGAGAGTGTTGTTATACTTTCACATGTTCTTTATCCCTGTATCTTCTCTGATTTGGATTTAGAAGGTTGAAATGGAAAGCATTTACAAATATAATCTCATGTCAGCTGAAAAGTCTGAAGAGAAGATTTGATCATATCACATTGCGATAGTCTAGCAAATAAGAATGACTAAGCAGAAAGCATTTTCCAGTGTCAATCAGTCTTTTCTTTTGGAATATTATTTACCTATTAACATTAATGAACTAGGTGAAAAGCAAAACTTTAAATGCCACCTCATACCTAAGAAATCAGATTTTAATTTAAAAGACAGAAAAATTGGAAATTTTATCTAATTCCTGCCATTTTTTTTTTGAAAAATCAGAGCCCATGTCAAGCTTCTGCGGATAATCTTGATTTATTTTCATTGAAGGGCTACAGTAATAATATTAAAAATTGACAGTTACATTTCTCTGTATATTTGAATAATTTTTTCCTGAAAATAGGTGCAATATTTTGTGAAGGTAGCTATTCCTCCCTACAAGACTTGAGTTGACTGTTCTATTGAAAAGCACTGGACTAACAGCTGTGGAAAGCATAATTCTGTATTTAATTAGTATGCAGAACTCAAGTAATGACATTTTAGGGGTTTTTTTTATACACTGTTCTACTAGTGAGTCTCAGCTCTGCTCTGGGGTAACAATCTATATCTGAAGAATTATAGTTTATCTATGTATAACCATCAAGTTTTAATCAACTTGCACTTTGCTAATGAAGCCAAAGTACTGAATGCCTCTAAAGATAAATTGCTCTATGGTGTTTGGCTTCATCAATGGAAGAGGCAAGTTAGTCACAGGTTTTGCCTTTCTATAAATTTTTTGAGAGAGACAAAGATTTAACATGGGCCACAACACAGGTCTTAGAAGACTGTCCTAGTTAACTTATTTTTGAGTTAGTTTATTTGAAATGCCATTACAGTGAGAATCAACAGGATCTATTATTAAAAAATATCTTCCCACAAAGGACAGGTTGGCTACCAAAGACTATTCCATACGATTCAGATGGTTTGGATGCATGTTGTACACTGTTTAGTTGTTGATGTACATTTCTTTCTTACAGGCATAAGCTGTGATGTTTGTTCTCACCATTTCATTAACAAAATTCTTTCTCATTTTAAATATAATATGCATAGTAGTCTTTCCACTTCCATGGATATGGGTTCTATATTTAATCCACACAGCTTTTACAAAGAAATCTTAACTTCTAAACTAAGACAGGGGTGGTTTAACATTTCTTGTTTATATGCAGGCAGAAATACCTTATCTACGATTTTTTTTATAATGTTGTTTGTAAGCTCTGGAGATACTAATGCTAATTTCATCTTTGTTATACTCCTGGATAATCTGTTCTGTGGCTTTGTGATTTGCTGACATACAATGTTCAAAAGGTTTTTTCCTTAGTGAAGCCTGTTGTTTAGTCTTGCTATCACTAAAGCTTGTTATCATTTATCCTGCTCATTCAGCTGCAAGGTTCAATCCCTGTCCATCATGTTTCCTTAATGCCCCATGTCTTTGCTTGCCTGAAACTGTTATAATGTAACGACATAACTTCCTATTTTTATTTAGTAGCATAATCTGGTTTTAGCTTAGAAAGATAATAGCTGATCATGTGTGTATGAACATTTATAGCTTACTTTGTGTTATGGTGTAGTGTGTAGTATTTAGGAGACTGAAAAATAAAGTGCAAGGGTAAACCAAAAAGGAAAACTGTGGAACAGAAAAAAAAAGATATTTCAAGCCGAGATTCTAATAAATTTCCCTTTCTATAGCATGAAATAAAATGGACTTAACTCCTGATTTGGCCTGATCGTCTACACAAAGGGATACTGGAGAATAAGAAACTTCTTTACTTGATTGTGCATGGGCTACCTCAACACTGGACCCCATCATGAAGGAATAAGTGTGTGTCATGTAGTCTTTCTTTCCACGACCTATAAGAGGATGGTCAAGCCAACTCTCTTTACCCCCGGAAATATATTGATCAAGACAGCTGAATTGTCAAGGAAGAGAGAGGTCAAGAAGCATTGGGATATGCAATGGTGTGGATTGGAAGCAATCTTCTTATACTGCTATAAAAATATAGCTTGTAGGTAGTCTTTTCAGAGCCTCCTTTGAGTCCTCTGGGCTGTGAGTTGCTGACAGCTGATTCCAGAAGTAATATTCCATCCCACACTTTCTCAGAATAAGGGGTTGGTTCATGGTATCAGTTATTTAAGTGGGCAAAATAGACATTGCATCCATGCAATGATCTCTATTGCTAAGAAAGAAACATAACTGAGGAAAGAGGCAGTTACGGCACCACTATGCCTGTTCAACATACATTGGTCTATAAAAACAACTTCTGGAAGGAAGTGCTGCATAACAGAAACAGGAAAGATTCAATCAGGTGCTCAACTTTCAATGCTGATTTTTCAAAAGCAGAAGGCTGAACTGAGCTTGCAGACATGCGCACAGCTGCATCTGTGCATGCAAATATGGTATTTGTATATGAAATCACTCCACATGTACATACCATTTTTGGAAGGCAAAAGTCAGTCTCCAAGTTCTTGAACGTAATCCTTAAAACCATTTCCCCATATATGGCTTCTTCAGAAAGAATGAACATTTCTAATATTTTTTCAAGCTAAGCATTTGCTTAACATCCTGTCCTAAAATGTATTTTAAAAAATTGTGTGATGAGACTGTGACTAGATTCTTACTTAACTACAAAACAAGATTAGAAAATAGTGGGTTGAGAAAATGAGCTTTGTAAACTGGTAACACAGAAAAAAAGTTATTCTGGCATTTCTAAAATGGAAATTTTATTTTTTTTTACTATGTTTATCCCAAATATATATTTAATGGTATGCCTTGATTCATAACAGTCTTTTAGATAGCTTTGCTGTCAGGATGTTTCGTAATGGCCAGAATATTTTCTGCCATATTTCGACCTTAATTTCAATGGCAGTCACTGCTGACTCTACTCCCTTTTCTCTCCAAAAAAGTACATCCTTAAAGAACTGAGAGTTTTATACTTGGTCAAAGAGGCAGCAGCTTTGCTGTGCTATTGTCATGATTAGCCAGATGACCAGAAAAGGCTACCACTAGGGACTGAAGGGTTGTCCCAGTTTATTCCTTGGAGTGCTTAGGTTGAATTTAATGTAAAATCTACAATAGCTTTTATGTAGGAACTCTTCACTGTTAGCATCTTAACATGTCATTAAGAGATTAGGCTATGGCTCTTGAGCTCACCATTGGCCTATGCATAGGTTTTTGGGCCCCTTTGCCTCTGTTATGCTTTCTATCTGAAAAATCCAGGGCTGAAAACCAAAGGAAGATGGTATTGCTGTTTGAATCTTTTGCCTTATGGTAAAGCTTTTCTGTCTGTTATTAGTTCATGTTATTTTTATATAATTCTGTATTGAAGAAAAAATAAATACATGATAGGATTTTTGAAAAATAGCTATACAAATTCCAATTATTGTACCTTCCACTTATTCAAAATTTCTGTTCTAGTTATATACAAGCTGACCTAGTTAAATCAAAAAATCATTAGATCTAATACTCTGAACTTTTTTGTTGTCTATTACATGCTAACAGCAAAAATGACTGTATTTTTTAATACAATGGCTCTTGTTATTGATCAGTTGGCAAAGGATGTGTATGAGAATTGCCATGTAAATGTGACTTGCCATTTACCTGTTGAAGTAAAATGTCATCAGCTACTATAGAAGTTGCACCATATAGAAGAAGCAAAATAGAGTACCAGGTGGGACACGATACGTGGGATGTCTTGTACATGACAAGAGAGAATTACTTTCAGTAAGCTTTTTGAGAAGAGGCATTGCTGGTAAAAGTCACTGTTTTGTGCTATTGGCAACCTTCTTCTTTCCCCAAATATAATAAATGTTTGTGGGTTTTTTTCCACACAGCACTCTACTGGCTATGCTCCTGTTAATGCAGCTTAGGGTGCTGTAGCCCTTCTTTGCTGCCAGGGCATGCTGCTAGCTCATGTTGAGCTTGATGCTTACCAAGACCCTAAAGTATTTTTTTTTTTATCCCTTATTATCTTTGTAGGTGCCATAATTTGGAGTAAATTCTGTCCAGAAGAGTTGAAGAAGCATAA
Source organism: Egretta garzetta (assembly GCF_000687185.1). Lineage (NCBI taxonomy): Eukaryota > Metazoa > Chordata > Aves > Pelecaniformes > Ardeidae > Egretta > Egretta garzetta. The sequence goes on along the minus strand of NW_009259966.1, from coordinate 1,851,488 downwards.
GGCTGCACTATGAAATGGAATCAGTAGAAAAGTAACATTGATTCCTGTACATCCCATGAGCGTCCTTCCTGATACTGGTTTTTCTGGAGTAATTTCTTTATCTGACAGAAAGGACAAAGGACAGCTTTTATTATCCTAGAGAACGATGATTTTCCTGCCTGTTAGTTGGACCGCATTCACACAATTTCCCTGAGTTTTGCATCTATTAGGAAATCCCATTTGTGCAGTTTCCTGGGATAAGAGAGGCAGACATAATTTAAGAGCAAAATGCCTAAAAGAATCTGTATTGGAAGAAAGAAGGGGACTTAAAAGCAGGAGAGAAAGTCTGACCACCTTATGCTTATGGCTGTTTATAATTCCAAAGTTTAAAGCATCTAACAAATGAACAGTGCTCTGAGAAAAACTTCTTAAAAAACCCCAAACCAAACACCTCTCCCCCCATAAGGAAGACAGTACCTGTCCAAAATAACTATTAAATAAAACAAATGAGCAATTCTTAATGCTAACTCTAATTAATTTGCTGAAAAAAACCTGTGTGTTTTCTGAAAAGAGTGCTGAATTTCCAGCATTTTTGATGGAGAGTATTCAAAATATGGGACATCTTGTAATTTCCCAATTTTTCTTCTTTATTTTTCCTGTGACTTTCATGTTGATATATAATAAACGCCCAAGTCAGGTTTGGAAATCAGCTGCTTTCTTTCCTCAAATCTCTCAGAAGCATGACAGCACATATCTATTCCACATCACAGTACTGAAAAAAAAAAGACAACCAACATCCTTCCCACAAGAGACAAATTGTAAATAGAATTGGAGCTTACTCTGAAACTGCTTGGAAGAGCAAAACTGGCAGTGAAGTGAGTATGAATTTGCACTACTTTGACCTTGAGGCAGCACACCTGAGAGACATAAACAGTGAAATGTAGGTGGCCAGAAAAAAGTCAGTATAAGAGCCACTGTGGTGTTGAAGGAAGTATGACACTGTATTTTTCTATGAGGAGTTTTAAACACTTCCTTTAATAACACATGAAGAAACATAGTCTAGAAATATCATTGTAGGCTTTCAATTGAATAATGCTAGTTTTAAAAAATTATTTCATTTTATATTTCATTTCTTGTTTATTTTGCTGTTTCTCTATTTGTAATATAATGATACACCGTATATGCTGCCCTCATTAAGTATTCAATGGTTCTCTTAAAAAACGCTTTATGATTTCCACATAGAAAACCAAATTCTGTAATACTTGGCTTGTCATCATCTGGGTAGGCAATCCAACATGAAAAAGCAACACTACATATGCCTTCTCATGTTTCACAGTTTCAGAACATTAAAATGCACAGAGCAACTCAAGATACCTGCTCATGCAAAATTACTTATCTTAAAATCACCACTATCCTCAGTGAATCAAAATTCATAATGGTCCTCTGTGGCTGCTCATTTGTTTATTCTCCCTTAAAGTGAAAGCCAGTTGCTGATGAGCTCCATACAGGATATAAAGGCTGAAATACCATTTATTCAGAAAGTATGTACTTGACATAGAAGGATATACATGAAGGACCAAAACAAAACATCTATGTCTGTCCATCCATCCATCTATCCATCTGCTACTTCCCCTTCTGCCCTTTTCCTGATAAGCTCAAAGATTTCAATCTTGGTTTTTAAGGTCTATACTTCTGTGTGAAGGACATCATGAGACTTTTTAACACATTCTGCAAATGAGATGGCAGTTTCTCAGTTGTAGTCCATGAAAACTATTATTGCAGATTGATTGTTAACTTCTTCCTAGCAGACAGTTTTATTACACAGTAGTATCTTCTCCCTTCACAGACTTGAAGATAAAAATAAAATGTATTTTGAACAGTTGTTATTGTATTTTCTCTTACCATGTGATTGATACTTGGAAAAAAAATGCATATCACTCCTCCTTTCATTTTTTTCCAAAATTTTGGTTTTGCTACTAAATGTTTGTGAAGAGTATACATTAATAATTTGTTTCTTCTTCTTCTACAGTATTCTATCTTTCAACACATTTTTATTAACTCTTTTAGACATATCAAAACCATGATGTTGCATACCTGCCCACTGACCTTTGTTTTGCTTTACTTGTTTATTTGAAAATAAGAGTCAACCTACTTGTGCCAAAAGGTTTTGATGGTCATTTGTTTAATGGAGCCTTGGGCTGTTCAACCATTTATTGTTCTAGATAAAGCAGCTTGTGACATTTTCATCTGCCAGGCAATAATCACCGTTACCTTATTCTGTGCTGTTTGTTATCCAGGCCCAATGTGTTGGATTTTTTTGTTAATATGGAAAAACTCAAATGTTATTAGACCTTTTAAACTATAAGAAAGGTAAATACAAATAAAGCAGTAGTCCAACTATCACACTCAAAACCATTCTGTAATATTTGGAAATAGCATTCACATTTCTGGGAAATCAGTATGAACTAGAAAAAGATTCCTGGAAGGTGTTTCAAATAAAATCTCCAGACCCATGTTGTCTAGAGAAGATTCTGTCAGCTAGAAGCACAAAAACTGCATTGATTACGCTTTAGTTCCAAACCAATAATGAAAGCAACTGGAATCCAGAAGTTGTCAAGAATATATTAAACACAGATAAGAAAGAGATATGTGTTAAAGCTTATGCACCTATAAACAAGTTTTTATTCTTTAAGTTATATAGATCTTTGTGTGAAGAGATGATGCTTTGTTTTGAAGAAAATGTCTCTGAGACACTTTAATTTGCCACAGGCTTCCAGAGGAAAGGCCTAATGACAAAAAGAAGAATAACTTTACTCACAGTGATCTACTGAATGCTGCAGCTAGGCTGCTTACAGTATTGGAACAACACATTTATATCTATCTTTGAGTACCTTTTCACTCCACTATAATCTATTGTGTAGACACATGCCATTTTCAATATTTGGGACCTATGTTCCTTATTTTGGAAGAATGGAGGCAGTCAAGTCCGATACAGACGATTGCAATACTCATTGTGCATCCGTGGCACATCCGATGTGTGTTCTCTTTACACTCCTGAGGTCTGGGAAACAGCACAAAACATACCATGTTTTCAGCTATTCTGGAAACACCAGCTCTTAGTATGGAATAAATTAGCAACCTGGAAAGTCCTTTCTGGATGGTTAATATTCATGCCATTAATGGATAAACTATTTTCTTGGATATTTTATTGTTATTTTTGTAGGTTGCCCTGTTCACAAATCCAGCACTACAGAGAGATGTGTTCAAAGAGGTAGCAATAAAAGCCCAATCCAGCAATCAGCATAGTCAACCAGAAACTGTTAAGAAGCAGTGAATTTTGCTCTGAAACAACACCCTCCTCTCACTACATTGCTATAATTGTCCCTGCTATTGCAAACATTTATTTCACTGGTATGAGGAACGGTATGTATGACTGAAATTGGACTCTTAGTACTGAAACCGAAACAAAGAAACTTATAAACCAAACAGGCAGGAAGACCATCTTGTACCCTTGTTGAGATCTGGTTGGGTATGTAAGATACATTTACTTAACTGGGCAGACAATGTTTTGCATCCCACAGTAAGAGCATGAAAGTAAAGCAATTTGACTGAAATTCCTACAAGGCTGCATTTGGCTTAAATCCCATAGATACATAACATCAGCATAGTAACAAACCTTCATGTAGCCTAAACCTGAATAACAAAAGCTATTATGATGTTCTTACTCTGTATGCTAATGTCATTTGTTTAGTAACAGAGCTATAGCAACACACTTTGGACTTTCTTCACAGTCTCGTGCTTACCCCCCCTTAGACACTGTTTTCGTCCCATATTTGGTACAATTCTGGTCAGAAATGTACAGAATGCTGAAAGTCATTTTGGTGAGGAGACTGACATATTGCAGATGCACAAAACATAGTGAACTGTGAAAACAGCCAAGAGAGCCTAATTGCCATTATTATTGATTTACCAACAGTGTTTCTGGTGATGTTATGTACCTAAATTAATCTGTCTGAAAGTAGTTTTCCTTGATACAGCTCTATGAAATTAGTTTGAAGTATTTGCTCTTCTCCAGAGATGCTCCTGCATTTGAGTTAATACAGTTTAAGAAAGGAGCTTCGTGTTTACTGATTCCCTTTTGGACTCAGGCTCTTTGGAAGGTGTCAGCCCCAAAGCTGGCAAATCCTAACTTCATTTGGAGCTCCTTTAAGTTCCTCTGGATATCTTTGACTTTAATGGATACTTTCTATGTAGCTGCCTTTCACTTGGTCCCTTCAGGATCCAAATTTAAAATCTCAAAAAACCAATTGTTTTTGCCCACAAGAAGCAAATTTATACATTTTAAAAGTCCAATGACATTTTTTGATTTCATTGTGATGTATCAGGGGGAAATAATTTTGAACTATTCGGAAAAGGGGAAAAAAAGAGATCTAAACTCTCTTTCTCCCATGGAAACATTGAGTTTTGATAAAAATACATTTTTCTGTGAGAATTTAATTTTGAAAAAATGACAGCAGTTCCCCTAATACCATAACCTTTTACTATGACCCAGCTACTAACATAAATTAAACTCATCATTGTCTTCTCTTTAAAATTGTTTTTTTTTCTCTGAATTCTAAGCACATGCCATATGTAGAAAAAATACAACTATACATCATGAAAATGCTCACATTTGTGTAGAGGCAAAACATAAGTCATCAACGGGGCAAAGAAGTTGCATTTCTAATCTTATGCATAGAAACCATGCTCTTATCTTGTGTCTGGAAACTGCAGGAGTGGTCAGGGTTTTTGGAGCCAAACCTTGGTTTTGCGTAACTAACTTAATAATGCTGCCTGTTCTGATAGCATAATGTTGAAACTGATCATGAGAGTAACACCATTTGTATGTAACCTGCTCTGTCATTATCATCAAAGTAAAATTCCAGTTATTCCTAATTCTACGAGACACCTCTCTAGAGCTTTTTACATTTTTTGTTCCTCATAAATCTGTTTTCTACTACATGGATCCAGATGTTTTAGATGTCTTCAACACAGTCAGACTTTCAGGACAACCAGAAACAGTGTAGTAAAACATGGCTCTCACCTACAAATATTTACTGAGCATCCCAGTTCCTTTTGCCAATGTGAATGGCTAGAGCAACACTTGTAACAAAATATAGTGGCTTGCTGTACCTTCAGGTTTGTTTCTAATCGTGTGTGCTGCCTGCAGATTCTTATCTGTGTCCTTAGGCTCAGTTATGATGACAAAACTTTGATCTTAGATATCTCTTCTGCCAGAAACATCCTCTGTGGAATTTTCAAAGTGTGTTTCTTCTTGAAGAATTATGTTTTGAGATATAATTGAAGATCTGCAGGAATCATCTTCTTCCTGTTGGGAAGGATGCACAGTGCTCTTTCATTGTTTCCTACATCTTTCATATATTCTATTACACCATCTCTGTTAGTTTTATTTTTAGGAGGATTTCTCTTTGTGATCCTCTGTGACTTGTACATGGGGCATAAGATGTCAGTTTTCTTAATTACTGTGGTCAGTTTACTTTACATCAGGAAGAATCTGTCTTCACATTTTATTTTCTAATTAAAATGAATATACCAAATTCAGACCTGCTGTGAGTAAGTATTGTATGCTAATTTCACTGGACACATTAGGCCTGACGATGCACCAGAGTTGTTTTGACTTGATAGAAGGTCAACACACACAAAAAAAATCAAACCTGTTTGGATTGCTGCTGTTGGTAAAACTGCTCAGTGCCAGACAGAAATGCTCTCACCTATTTAGTGAGAAATTAAGGGTTAAAGAAGCCTGAATTATCATATGTATTGTTTTTATTACAGAACATATGCATCTCAAATCTAACAAATAGCTTCTTAGTTGGATACTTTTTGTAAAAGCAGCTGAAAATAATTCTTAGTGTAACTGATAAATCTGTTTCTGATCAGGCGACTTTAAGCACTGCATTCTTCCTCTCTAGTGGCCAAACTCCACTCCAAGTAGTAATCCCTTCTTTATAAGAAGAGATATCAAATCCCCTCCAACTGTTCTCTGTTGAGAAAAAGCTGCAGGCAGCCTCCTGCATCCCATAGATGATGCAAGATCTCAAATTCTAATTTCTGAAGGCTTTTTGAGGCAATGCAGCACTTGGATTATTCTGTACCTGGTTTGCACTGTTCTCTCCTCTGTCTCATTCCTTTTCCTGGAAAAATTATCTCCCAGTGATTGTGCATATTTTCTATGATCTCATTAGAAAAGATGTCCCCAAACATTTTCTCTCGTCCTTCTGTAAAATGTCATTACCACCTATGGAACATGGGCTCAGCATAGGAGCTCTAGATTCTCAGATGGCTTCCATTTCCGTTGGCAAAGGCTTTCAACACATAGCGTGCCCTGAAAATACTTTAGAAGAAATTTAGAACAAAAAAGCTTTTCATGCCTTTCTGATCTCATCAATTTTTAACAAAACTAGAGGAAAACTTAACTGCTGTTTAATGTCAGGCAGGCAAACGGCACTGATGCTATGCAGCCTGGGAAGAATCAACATTGCTTTTCAAGAGACCTGTATTTTGACTAGTAACTCCGGTGCTCAGAAAACAGCACAGATTCTTGGCAGAAATATTTAATACTAAGGTTAAGTTTATGGCCAGGTCCTTTATTTACCTGTGACAAGGAAGAGAAAGGTGACACATCACGAAGATGCATAGATGTGATGCATACAAAGCAGATGTCAGTGAATCTTTGGAGAAAAACATCTCCTGTGCTTGCTATGATGCTGGAAAATAAAAGCCAACTAAGAATTAAGGTATAATTCTTTTATTTTGTGTTAAAATATAGCACTTTTCAAATCGCTACATCGGTTCCTAAGATTATGTGGAAGTTAAATTTTCTAGTCTCAAAAGAAAGTACATGTGTTTAGCTAAAAGTGAAATCAATGAACTCACAAGTCAGAATAGAGAAAAAGTTCTTATCTGTTTTTTCACACAGTTCCTTCTGTTACCTGCCATAGAAGTCCAATACTATTAAAAAGACAATTTGAAGGTGTGTTATTGTTTTCTAAGTAGTTGCCAAATATAAAAATACTGTCTTTTTTTTTCTACCAAGGAAACATTACAGCTGCAGCAACTAAAATGGCTCAGGGAATTTAAGTTTTCCTTACTTCTGCCATGCATAGAAGAAATTTGAGTCTTATGCTGACTTTCTTGTAATTGTTCTAACAATGTAACAGCCCACTGAGTTACCTTCACACATTTCAAGACTCTTTTCATTTTTCAGAGAAAGGTAAAGAAGGCTAGGTTCGATAATTCAGCCTTGTGGTGGATACCTGCTAGGTGCTGAATGCTTTCTGGAAAATTAGAGAAACAAACAGGGAGGTTGCGCTGAAACTAGACAAGAACCTACAGCTGTGGGGAAGTCAGTCCTAATTTATGAAAAAGAAAAAAAAAAAGAATAAAATACCATTTTAAATGGGATTAACTATTATACTAGGGCACTTACAGAATCAGAACATTCCTAATAAGCTGGGTTGTTCTAGTCATCAGTGATCTCTGGCAGGGACCTCAATCTTCAGTTCCTTTTCTGCTGCTGCTGGGAAAAGAACACCCTTTTGTAGCTGATTTCATCTGTCTGTTCAATCTTCTTCTCCTCCTTTGAAGTCAGAATTATCTAATTTCTCAGTTAAATCAAATGTCAGTTTCTGGTTTTATATTAAAAGAATTGTATAAGACACACTGAACATTCAGTGCTTCAGTAGAGTGTTTATTGTTTTGTCTCATTGATTTTGTAGACAATTTTCTCTTCCCTTCAATGTCCCTTTTCTTTTTGAGATGCCTACTGTGTTGTGGTGCTTTTTTTTTTTTTTTCATAATGCCAAAAGAGTATCTCAGCAAGCTTTAAGATGTGAACTTTATTATAACAGGGAAATTTCTCTGTGTCATGCATGTGATTTTGGGTTTTGTCTCAGACGGATAATACTGCGTGGGGAACGGAGGTCAGATCATATATGTCACATCAAACCTGCTGGTTCCAGAGAGAATGCCTTAGCTTTGTCTGGCTTTCAGATCAAACGGCCTGTTGATTGAATGCAAAACGGTAACGCCAAGAAAAAAAATGCTTCTTCAAGGAGCTTCAAGATTATGAAGCTGAATTTCTGCACTAAAGATGCAGTACACCAACAGAAATCTCACTACATAAACCCCCAAACTGCACTTTACTGTGCTGTATATTACACAATGAATTGGAACTGTCATTGCTTAGGTGCTTATCTAGGGTATTCTGTGATTCAGAAATCGCTGGATGAATCATTAACTTCACAAAGGCCTCTCTCATGTCACCCAAAATACAAGTGTACTTAATCCATAAACAAAACTATAATCATTGGTTTCACAATTTCCTGAACTAACAACTGAACCTACCCTGGTGAGTCAGGGTGCTAATGAGAAAATTGAACAGAAGCTTCGATGTTACTGAATTGGGTTGAAAATGCTATTTCCAGTCACTCAAAGAAAACTGCACTTCTCCTTCATTTCACATATAAACTGGTACAATATGCCAAGAATAACTTTGCTTGGGCTTGTGACTCAGAGTAGGGTGGGCTCCAGAGTATGTTGGGGACCTAGATGAGTTTGAATAGATTGCCCCAAAAACCCTTCCAACTTGAGAGATTTTAAAAAGGAGAAAATCTGAAGATGTTTACATTGTTCAAAGGATTTAACATAAAGAGAGTAAATGAAAAAAATGCAAAGCAAACATGGCACAGAAGTATGATATAGCACAATATAGTCTACATTAAAACTGATCAGAAAAAAAAGGAACTCCAAAACTGAAGTGTTTTAGTTTTTACATCATAAGAAACAATAGCAGATCATCAACCTGATATTGGATAAAAATAACTTTCAGAGGCTAAAGCTTCAGAGACTGGGGTTATGTTTTTGCTCAGTCCAACTACAAACGTTGTTGTACAAGTGTCACAAAGGATCTGTTAGTCTCTTGGCATTTTAACTTAGTGATATTACTAAAGGCTTTGGTATTCAAATCCAACAAGTTAGTGATACTGAGCTAATAATCTGAGAGTGGATCTACGGTTGGATACTAGCATGTTATCCAGATGGATGGAAAAAACTCAAGAATCTCAGAACCTTTAAATAAATCTGAAAACCCAGAAGCAACCCATGTAATCAGGTATCAGGTGAGCAATGCATTGTTACTTATAAAGTCACATACCTAGAGATCAGCTCAGCAGCACCAAATGTGCTGATAATCTAACTATATTTATTTCAAATAATCCAAATGAGGTGGAATAAAATAACTTCAGAAAGTGTTTATCTTAATGTATAGTCCTAATTATACTTCAGCAGATCAACCAGTAAACTGCACGGTTTTACTTTAGAGGTAAAGTACATTTTAAATTTTACTTGTGTTTGGGTTTATTTTTGGTTTTATTTCTACACTTAAGATCACATAGCAGGCTGTCCTGGTTTTGGCTGGGACAGAGTTGATTTTCTTCTTGGTAGCTGGCACAGTGCTGTGTTTTGGATTTAGGATGAGAAGAATGTTGGTAACACCCTGATGGTTTAGTTGTTGCTGAGCAGGGCTTACACCAGCCAAGGACTTCTCAGCTTCCCCTGATCTGCCGGGTGCACAAGAAGCTGGGAGGGGGCACAGCCGGGACAGCTGACCCCCGGACTGGCCAAAGGGCTATGCCAGACCATAGGACGGCATGCGCAGTATAAAAACTGGGGGAAGAAGAAGGAAGGGGGGAACACATTCAGAGTGATGGCATTTATCTTCCCAAGTCACCGTTACGCGTGATGGAGCCCTGCTTTCCTGGAGATGGCTGAGCACCTGCCTGCCCATGGGAAGCAGGGAATGAATCCCTTGTGTCGCTTTGTGTGTGCATGCAGCCCTTGTTTTCCCTATTAAACTGTCATTATCTCAACACATGAGTTTTCTCACTTTTACTCTGCTGATTCTCTCCCCCATTCCATTGTGGGGGGAGCTAGTGAGCAGCTGCATCGTGCTGAGTTGCCAGCCAGGGTTAAACCACAACACAGGCTAAGGAGACAGCATAACTTTTTTTTTTTTTTTTGTGAGGAATTTTGTGTGCTATGGTGTGGAGGGACAGCAATGTAAATTTTAACTTAGATTTTAAAAAGATTAGAAAAAAGCATAAGTAAATGATCAGAGGGCTGGAGCACCTCTCCTGTGAAGAAAGGCTGAGAGAGCTGGGGTTGTTCAGCCTGGAGGAGGAGCTGGGTAGACCTCACTATGGCCTTTCAAAACTACAAGGGGGTGTTTAAGAAAGCTGGAGGGAGACTTTTTACCAGGGCCTCTAGTGACCGGACAAGTGGCGACAGTTTTAAACTGAAAGAGGGTAGGTTTAGATTGGACATAAGGAAGAAATTTTTTATGATGAGGATGGTGAGACAGTGGCACAGGTTGCCCAGAGAAGCTGTGGATCCCCCACCACTGGAAGTGTTCAGGGTCAGGTTGGAGCGGGCTCTGAGCAACCTGGTCTAGAGATAGATGTCCCTGCCCAAAGCAGGGGGTTAGACAAGGTGACTTTTAAAGGTCTCTTCTAACCCAAACTGTCCTATGATTCTAAGATAAATGCTGCCTGTATGATCTCACATACTAGATATTATGTTGAGAGATGACTGATACACAGAGATAAGTTCTTTCTCTTTCTTAATGTCTAAAAATATGTTTTATGAAAGATGCAAGTGATGAAAGCGATGTGATATTTTTTTAACAGATGTAACCAGACCCCAATTTATATCTTCAACTAGGAGTCCTTCAGAGAACACATCCTGATCTGAAATAATTTTTAAATTAGTAATGAAATACACTGAAGTGCCTTCTTCAGTGAGAAGCAAAATGGTGCTTTGCTATAAAAAACGCTACAACCTATTCAGGATACTTCTTGGAAAATGAATCCTGCTGCTATATTTTCCATATTTGCAGAAGCTTTGTATATTTTCAGACCAAGAGAGTGCAAGAAAATGGCCTCGCAAAAAGCACAGAATGCATCTCAGGAGGAGATGGGTGCAAACCCTTAGAACTGTGACCTGTAGTGTAACATGAAAATACCAACTGCATAGTTACTTTAACAGGGAATAATCATGTAGAGGTCTTTTTATATGGAAAGTCTCTGTTTTTAATCAGCTTGAGGGAAGGCACTTTTCCCAGAAAAGCTTACCTAACACCTGTTGAGCTAAATTGAAAAATTACTATTGATCTGAATGAGAATGAGATCAGCCCCATACTGGGAAAAATGACACATATATTTATATAACAGTTAATGCAGGAAAGCAATTAGTTCCTTGCTTGATAATTTGGTGTAAATTTAGCAATTAATCACTAACAATTATTGGGGTAACTTTTTTCCCTAGAATTTTATTCTATCTTACAGTTTAAAGAGATTTCATAGTTTGTCTATATGTATCACACATTATCATTCTTTTCTTTTTCATGAAAGGAAATAATTCTACAGAGTGTTATTTCTCCTTTATGTACTTTAAGGATTTAATAATTCACATTAAGAGTTAAAAAAAAAAGGAATTACAAGCCTAATTAATAATAAAAAGAAAGATAATATTACACTGTGCTTGGAGTAAAGAGATAATACATTCTATACATAAGGGCATCGTCTTAACCAAATGTAAGATGTTGCAAAGGTGACCAGAGGAAGTTACTGTTATCACTTGGAATGCCTGGATAGTAATGAATAGTCCAAAGCCAGCTGTATCTCCATATGTCCCTAGTAAACAGTGAACTTCAAATGCAATAAACATTACTGTACTGATTGAAAAATAACTTGCTGAAGAAGCATGCAATTGTTGCAGAGGTAATCGCTTTTAAAGAACATAGTCTTCTTGCGTCTAGCTTTGCCATAAGGAATAAAATTAATAACTGGGAGCAATACTAAACCATAAAAAATGTGGTAAGATATAAATCACCACTGAATGCATGTGATCTTTATTTTTTGCGAGGTGCTTCCTAAATTTGAGCATAAATTATGCACTGTGTTAGGCCTGGAAAAGAAAAGAGAAAGTCTGTATAACAGTAGCTGGATGTCTTCAAACCTGAGGAATTTCTTATTCTGGTAGACTTCAGTGGACATATGGGGAATAGGGCCTCCTGTTTTCTGTATGTGCTGAACAGATAGAGAACAGCTTGTGCTGATAGTAGTGATATCTGCTTCATAATCTCACATATGAGCTGTGACCAATCACCAGCACCGTGTTCCAAAAACCAAACAAGAAAAAGGTGGATTGGGAAAGCCCATATTAACTGCATTATTGTCACCTACTCAAGTGACTTTTAAATCATTGCTGTGATTCCAGCTGACTGCTACACAGATCACTCAATTTGCTCAAAACTCATCACAACAGTTATGTAACAGCTGCGATTTGGCAATAGGGCAGCAAGAAGAAAAATATAAAGCAGGGAAAACTATAAGGAAATGTGTGCTCAAAACCGTTCCATGCTTTGTCTAAAGCTGAAACCGTCTTTCATGACACTGGTAATGAGGAAAACGGCAAGTTTCATGTGATTTTTTATGCAAATTATTGTCTTTTATCTCAGAGACAACAAAACTCACTTGACGTCAGTGATGATGCCGTGCAACTTCAGCTGAAAAAGAAGTAGAGTGCTTTGCAGGAATGAAGTCTTCCTTGGCTGGACTCTCTTACCAGCAAGCTGATTTACAGGAAGCTTTGACATTCAGCCTAATCAGATTAACTGAGAGGAAAGATTAGTCATGAAATGCTAACACTGACAAACTGCAGATACGTGCTGATGAAAGCCACGCACACTTGCTCTTTGCTGATCTTTCTTGCTCAATATTGTACATGACAATGAAGATGAAGAACAGAGACAAAACCACACAAATCATATATTGTGGAAGTATAAAAAGGTATCGTACCTTTCAGCATCTCCTCACTGTCAACACATGCATCTCCTGAGGTGTGTGAGATCTTGAGAAACCTATTTTTACATTAGGTAAGCTGCCAAGTGTATGCAAAGTGAACAGTGCAGTCATGTCCATCTGGATGGTAAGGCATGGAGTTTAGAAGACATCTCTTTAAAAAACAAACAAACAAAATGCAAGAACTCCATCAAGTGATTGCCCCATCTTTTATTTTTTTTCAAGTTTTCCCCTGGTCATGTGCTAGAATTAAGTCTGCTCAATGGATTAGGTAGGTACTCTGTATACTGATGGAGGTGAACGTGTAGCAAATACCTAGAAAGACCTTGTTTTAATTGGTAGGTTGCATTGCTTGCGATACAGACAAAGCATGAGCTCTGCTGTACATGTCTTTCAGCAAACTACTACTGAAGGCTATGTCTGTAACAGTTAATAACACTACCAGTTGCTGCCCCTGGGGGCAAGTGACATGACACAGCTTGCACCCCTATAGCTCTCTTCCCTCCTAAAATAAGGTTGTCTTGCCTATACTGCCTCTGCAGACCCTGAATACAGCCCTAGGGCTTAGATGCTTATGCTCAAGGTCAGTGCTGGTATGCAGCCGTACAACCTTGGTTCAGAGCATTGTGAGAAAGGGCTGTGCCCCCCCTTCCCTTGGGGGCCTGCACTGAAGTTCAGGCCCTCAACCTTGGTCTCTGCCTGAGCTACACTGCAGCCCTGCCTGTGCCTGGCCACGCACCTAGCAGAGCTGGTCCTGACATCTTCCCCTGCCCCACTGGTTCGACTTCCCATCTCGACCTTGGACCTTCCTCTTCACCGTGGTCCTCACTGACGAGCCCTGAGCTGTTGGCTGACCCTGGGTACTGACTGGCACCAGACCTGCTCTGCTCCTCTTGCTCAGGTGTTACCGGACTGCAGCTTTGCTGGTCAGATCCCTGTCCTGTGCCTGCCTTGCTGTCATGGCTTGCCTTCCTCTATGGAGCAGACGGTATGGCACGTACGGTGAAATCATAGCCCTTACTTACACATTCAAACCCCACTGTTTTCTTAGTTTTACATTGCAATTTGTACAAAATATCTAACCAGAATATTTTCCATAGGATCTCATAAAAATAGTACCAGCAGGTAATTTTCTTAGGAACATGCTATTAAAATAAAGATCAGATTTCAGCATAGATTTAATGTTTTTCCTGTTTGAAAGTAATACGAAAAACATCCTCCTTTTATTCTGCAGGTGGAAATTAGGTTGAATACACACTTGAATTTCTTCTTCCTAGCTAAGTAAAATTCTTCACAGAGTGCCTTCTAGCTGATATCAATGCTGTCGCTTCAAGATGTAGAAATTGAAGATAGAGAGGCTTTACATATAATTTTAAAACTTTTCTGTCTTCAACGAATAGTTTCTGTCACAAGGAGTTAAACAATTCTTTCCAAGGTCTATGTCGTATCTAGAAGAGTTCAGTTATACCCCAGATTTTCTATTTTTTTTTTTTTAAATTTGTCAGGTATGTTTCTGCTGAAAACCTAGAAGGGTTTGTTCATTGCTTTACACTATTTAATGTTTTAGCAACTAATTGGAAGAAAATATCATTATTGATAACAACTGTGGATGACACAAGGATTAGAGAACCAGCATGCAGTAAAAGAACAAGAATTTTATTGTTAGTAAAATGGCTGCAAATAAACAATATGCTTTTCAGTATGACTGAGTGTAAATCCGTATCTTTAAGAAAAAAAATGCAGCCATACTTGAAGGATGGTAACTGTGCAAAATATTTGGATAAATAATCACTTGAACACAAGTTCCCAGTGCAACACATTATTTAGATGTATTCTGAAAGAGAGATCAAGTTGCATTAAAGTCATCCTGACTTTTTTTTTTTTTTTTTTTTTTTTTGGCACTGAAGTAATTGTTTCAGGAATACTTTTAACAAAAAGTCAGTAACCTGGAGAAATTTCAAAGAAGAGCCAAGACAATGGTTAAAGAAATAGAAAATACACCTTACAACGAAAGAACCAAAGAATATTATTTATATATTTTACGAAAGAGAAGTTAAATGGCAATTTTATTAAACAATTTATTAATTGAAAATGAAGGGCACTTCAGATTCATAGAACACTGGGGGAATATGACCCCTTGGAACTGAGATGTCTACTCTATTCAGACATGGTCATATATAATGTGCTGCCTTTGTTCTTTTCTAGGCTTTAAGAAAAGCGTGCCATAAGTATATATAATTATACAAGAAAATTAAAAAGTGCCAAAGAACCTTCTCAGCTGTTGGAATCTCAGCTGACTATACTATTTGTAACATGCCCCTAGCACGGTTTTGGTCCAGTTCATCTGGTGTCCTCCTGAGCAATCCTCAGGCACGTCTCAGGCATCAGCCTGGGCCACGGAACATTCTCAAATGACCCTTTGGATGTAGCCAGACTGTTGTGGAGGGTAAGAGTCTTTAAAAAGTGCAGCTGAGTCTACTTCATTCCAGTTGCCCTTAATGCCAAAGAACAGTTTCAAAGATACCTAGTGTTTAATTAAAAACCGACATCAGCTAGTAAATTAAGTGCTAGAGTTAGTAACCAGAATTAGTCTTCGTTTTACATCATGAATATTTTACATAGCATCTCAAAACTGAAGGTGAGACATTTCATACCCAAGGCATTTTAGAGACACAGAAAAGAATGTGTTTGATTTATATTTTATCAGACCTGGGGCTGGGACAGAAAAAAAAAGAAGAAACCTTTTAGGTGTAGCTCTTACAGTGGCCCAAAGATGCACCACATTTATCTCTGGATCAGAGTCCAAGAGCCGACAGTCACAGAATACAGATGTGGTGTCTCTTTTCAGACCTTTGAAATATATACAAAAATAAGCCTATTTTACAAGTTGTTCAGACATTGAAAACAATATGGCATATGCATATTCTGAATTCTCAGTCCAACAAAATGAGACTGATTTAAGTCTGCTATTGTTTTTGTCCTTACAAAGCAAACTCTCCTGTTCCCCTAACATGAATCTGATACTGTTAGGATACTGCTGATACTATTGGTAAACGTAGTCATACTTGCATTTTGCCTAAATAGACAAACAAGGACAGCACTGCATTCCTGGCTTGTCTGTGAGGCACACTGCCCAACTTCACAACCAACAACATTGTATCTCAGGTCTGGATTAATTAAACAGGCACCTACCAGCGGGAAGGCTGACTCTATTTAACGCCAGCATACTTTCTATGATAGAATGACAGAGTTGCAACACTGGGAAAAGGCCATAAGAAAAAATATGTCTACTAAAAATACTATACACTTTTTATATAATACAAATTTTGACTTATAAAACCAGTGGTTTAAAGGTATTGAACTGAGAGCAACAGTGTTTGGATAGGAACTCTATTTTCCCAAACGTAATGAAATGTACTGGGATACTTGTCCCTTGATTCCTGACTGCTTAAGACAAGAGTGGTAAGGTAACTATTTAATTGTATAAAAATAAATTCTTCAGCTACAATGCTTAAACAGGCCATGTTTAAACTGCAATATTGAAATTGTTGTGTAAGAGCTCTGGAATCTGGTAAAAGCACAGAAGCACACTGTTGCTAACTGCTCCTGAGCTGCTCTCTGCATGCCAGGCAGACCAGGCTGACACCGTGCTGGATCGCTAGGAAAAAATAAATCTTCAAGAACAATTGTAACACACTGTTTCAGTAGTAGCAATATTTCTCTAGAATTAGACTGACCAGATACCATTATTTATTCTATTTGAACAGAAAAAGTGATGGTATCTGTTCATTACTTTGCCAGAATTTATTTATCTGGGCTTTTATCTCTCATGAGATTATTATGATGGCTAATACTGATATGTATAGTTACACCACACAAGTGGATTTGATAATCAAAATATACATTGATATTTCACCAGCACTTAAAAGTACCATGTTTTTGAAATTTGTGAGATTTGAAATAAAACTACTTGTTGAAAAGTCAAAATCTGCTGTTTTCCCAGGAGTTCCTGCTTGGCTTTAATAAACCTTTAATAGGAACTTGTATTTGTAATAGAAAGCTTTACATGAAAAAAAAAATCTTAATTACTTATTTCAAATACTTGGATGGTTTTTTCCATTTATGGCTCAGTAGTCATTCAGGCACCCTTTGATATTGGTATCATGCTCTTTGACCAAATATATTGTTTCCAATCTGCTTAAACTGTTTAAGCAGGAAGCAAATACAAAGAGTGAATATTGGTAAAATGCTTCACCGTATTATTGTTAACAGTGAAAAAGAAAAATTTCTTTTTCTCTGAATGAAGGCGATAGAGTAAGTTAGAGAAGGACAACAGTGACTCTCCCTTAGGGAGATCAATAAATAATAAAAATAAATTTTCCTTAGGGAAATAAATCGTGGCTGTGATGATGCAGACCCTACTCATTTGTCTACAAGAAACTCCTCTTGTTTTGTCATATTGCAGGGGAGCAAGCAGATTTTGTAAGGCTGTACTCCTGCCTGACGAAGCGGTGTGCGTATTAGGAGAAGCTGCCCCATTGTTAGGGCAGTGAAATGCTGAGATGAGTTGAAGACTTACGCCTTGGAGCAGTCCTTGTGAGGCCCAGGGAGGATGGACCATGGGGAGGTGGCTGCCATTCGGAGAGCATGGAGCAGGCAGTGGCCCTGCCTTCCCTTCCTGACCAGCCCCGTCCCAGTCCCACAGGCACCAGCGAGGCAAGCTGGGCTCGGCCAGGATGGGGATGGTGACCAGGGTCGGCCACAGCCCAGCCATCCCCAGGTGCCACTGGGTTAAATGTCAACGAATACCAAATTCAAAGGCAATTTTTATTTAATTCGCGCAGAACTTCTTTGTGTTTTGGCAAATAAATGATACCTGATACTGTGGTAGTTACTGCTGTGGTGTTTGTTATTGTGTTGGGCTTAGGAAGATACCTCTCCCCAGATGTTTATTTGCCTTGCTGTCATGATTTAACCCCAGCCAAACAGCTAAACACCACACAGCCGCTTGCTCACTCCCCCCGGTGGGACAAGGAAGAGGATCAGAAGAGTAAAAGTGAGAAAAATCATGGGTTGAGATAAAGACAGCTTAATAAGGAAAGCAAAAGCTGTGCACACAAGCACAGCAAAACAAGGGATTCATTCCCTGCTTCCCATGGGCAGGCAGGTATTCAGCAATCTCCAGGAAAGCAGAGCTCCATCACACGTGATGGTGACTTGGGAAGATAGAACACTACAACTCAAAACGTCACCCCCTTCCTTCTTTTTCTGCCAGATTTATATGCTGAGCATGATGTCACATGGTGTGGAATATCCCTTTGGTCAGTTGGGGTCAGCTATCCCAGCTGTGCCCCCTCCCAACCTCTTGTGCACCCCCAGCCTGCTCGCTGGTGTGGTGGGGGGAGAGGCAGAAAAGGCCTTGACTGTGTAAGCCCTGCTCGGCAACAGCTAAAATATCAGGGTGTTATCAATATTATTCTCATCCTAAATCCAAAACACAGCTCTATACCAGCTACTGTGAAGAAAATTAACTCTATCCCAGCCAAAATCAGCAGAAAACTTCTGTCTCCCTGATAAAATGGCAGAGGAAAATCCTGTGCCCCACCATGCCAGCACCTCTGCACCCACCACCTGAGCTTACACTGGAGGAGACTGGCTTGGGCTGGGACTCACACTCCACTAGCAGAAGAAAATTCACTTTCTCATTTCCATTTTTTGCTGCTGGGGTAATGGGGTCTGGAAGGGGAGGAGATGGTGCAGGTCTTTAATCTGAACTTTTTAAGCAGTGAGGCTGAGTGAAGACCTCAGGCCCAGACAACAGCATGCCTCATCCTCTTCGGAAAGCATAAGGGCATCTAAGATACTGTGAGTGACTTGCCAAGGAACCAAAGGAAAGTACAAGAAGGTGCCCATTAAACAAGCTCTGAAGTAAACTCTTAGATTTATATTTTGCTTGCTTTGTTCCTATGACTTTGTCCATCAGCATGTGAATTACATCAATTCAGGCTCCTGAGGCCTCATTTTCATTTATAAGAAGGGCACTTCACATCACTCTGGTAATTTAAAGAGGTATTAAAATGGGAGTAATTTATATTTACATTATTTTTATGGCTCTGTTGCTATTAGAATGGTGTAAAGTGGCATTAAGAGAAACACTATCAGGCTCCTTAGGGTCTTTACTTCCAGACTCCCAGGGATTACAACCCAGAGCCCAAATGACTGCAGGAGCATAATTGAGCACATCTAAGAAAGGCATTTGTGGCATAAGGTACGTATTAGAAAGTCCAGGAAAAAGTACTAGTTTAAATTTACGAAACTCACTCATAAACACCTGGGACTGTAGGATATGCTGGAGGAATGCCATTGAATTATCTGGAAGCTGTTAACCTCTTTCACAAGTCTAATACTGAAAAAAATGTTGCTGTCATGAGAAGGCTGTTCACCAGCCTAGATGAAGTAAATAAATTTGGGATATATACATTTCCTAGTGGAAGTATATTTATTTTATTGTAACACCACAGAAATCCCGGAAAAGTTGTCAAGGATTTACAATAGACACAAAAGTAATGAAATGACGCTGGAAATGGCTTTCTTCCTTTTATGTGTATCTTCTGAATGTTTCTATAAATCCAGTGTCTTCATGAATGCTATATATATTTAAATAAATAACACTGATAAAAGATACTAAAATCTGTGAACTTTTCAGTTATTTCCATATTGTTGGCAACTTCTTACAGAAAATAAAGAACAAAAATTCTTATTAACATCAACTACTTTTACCACTAAATTGTAGTGTTTGGTGACATGAAAAAGCATTACTAAAACAGAACTAAGAAAATAAAGTTGAACAAAATTCACTTGGTCCTGCAGCTTCTTCAAATCCTCTTATTCAGTATCTCTGCTATTTATTTTCTCTTGGTATGTTTTACACTCATTGGGGTCAAATTTTTCACTGCATGCAGATACTCTTTCTCCAATCTGTTTAGGTCACTTTGCAGTTTGCTGTGTCTTCATGTGCATCTTCTGTCCCTCCAACTTCAATGTCACCCATGTGATTAAGAAAGAAAGTAATGGGGAAAAAAAAAGGTGAACTGAGCAGAATGCACAGGAGAGCTCAGCGTTCAGAGTTTGGTTGAATAAAAATCCTCAAACCAACACACACAAACCCCCCTTCTGAAATCCTAAAAATAACTGGACTTTTATATACCTACATGAACTGAGCACTGAGCACTAATAAATCTCCTCTTTCATCAAAAGACATCCTCATCTTCTGATTATATTTGTCCATGGACCATACCTATAATTCATGAACAATAATTTAACCAGGTAAAAAGAAACGCCAGTCTGTAAGCGACAATTAAAACAACGCAGTCCGAGACAGGCAGACTTTCTATAGGGGGAAATGCTGAAACCAAATCATATAATTATCAGTTGCTCATTCACATTTCATAGACATCAGAAACACACCAACACACCTATGAAACAGCAATGGAATATGTTTTAACATTTGTTTAAACGTTTCTAATGACATATGTACAGTTTTCAATCATATGGAGGTTAATAAATTTCTGCATTCAAATCACTTTCACTAACCATTCCTGTAATAAATGAAGACTGCTGGGAGAATACAAACCAGAAAAGGCAGCCTTCTCTGGTGCTAGAACTGTGAAAACCTTGACTCCTCATGGCTGCCTTCCAGAAGGGATAGCCTGAGTGATTTCTGTGTGCTGAAGTGTTTTGCAACATGGCTTATGTTCTGCAGCCTGATGATTATTGTCTGTGGGACTCTTGTTAGGTGGCTTACCTGTTGGAGCCTAAGAGAACTATTCTTTCCTCAGAAAGGAGATAAGGATGCTGCAGTCCTAAATGCAATTAGGATTTCGACTTTCTTAGGTTCTCCAATGCTTCTGAAAGGAACAAACTCCCTTGAGACTTGGGCAGCGGGCTAATCCTTCAGCCCTTGAACCTCTAGCTGCCAGGATTATGAGCAATAAGTAGGCACATAGAGCATGCTGCTGTACTTCAAGGGGGAACAACTTCATGATGAATTCTTTCATTTTAAACTATTGCAAGAAGTGGTGTCCAGCTCCTGTAAACATTTGTCACTTTTCTACTCATTGGAAACTCTTGATGTAAGAAAACAGTTACAGCAAAAACTATTCCAGCTCAGCTGAGCAATTAATAAACTTGCTCTACTTTTTTTGTTTTCAATCACTATTCTCCAAGGGATTCTTGGACTATTCCACTATTCTCAGATTAAAAATTTAGGACAATAAAGAACTGCAAGTAAAGTTTATGTGCCTCTCGGGAGCAAGTAGCTAGAGATTGTTGTGTCCATCAAATCTCCGCTCACATCAATAGACAGTTGAATGATCTTAAAGCAGCAGAAATCGCATTAGCTTTGTTCATATCAGTGTTTCTTGCAACTTCACAGTCCAAGGCCAATAGCAAGTGATCACATAAGCGTCCATCATCCATAGTTGTTCTTACAGCATGTAGTCTCAACTTCAGCACAAAGATCTTTTATTTGAGACTGCAGAGGCTGGTAAATTCATAACACAGTGCCTGCCATTATTGGTTCAGACTGATAAACGTGATTGTTTGGATCCATTTTCAGGCCTGATATTCTTGTCAAATTTAAATTCTTCAGGTTCACCACTACAAATAAAGCTTCTGAAATGAAGTCCTACTGAAGTAAAAGGGCCTGCCACACCTCCGTTTGTAAAAATTCAGTAACAGGAATGTGGGAAATAGAAACATATTTTTAGGAGCTATATTTTAAAATAATGCGTAACTTTTATGTAGATAAGAAAGTATTTTCTAGCCAAGTATGGAAATAAGTATTTGCTTCATGTTTTCCTAAATACTTTTAGGAAACCATTTTTTTTTTTAGAAAACCATAACTATTTTTACCTGGAATTTCATAATTTATCATCTAAAATTACCTATCTACAACTGAATGTATATAATTGTATTAGCTCAGAAGAAATGGTAAGAAAGAAAACTTGCATGCTCAGTGGTTGTGGTGGTGTATTTTACACAAGTTGTTCAGCTGCTTGTCATAGCAGCTATCTGTATCAAGCAACTAGGAGCTGGATTGGCTCAGTGTGTTTCTTCTGAAGTAGCATTTTGCCTTACTATTTTTATTATAAGAACACAATTTCACATACATTTGTAACAGAATAATAGTTCACTGTTACCCAAAGGAGAAGCTGACATTCTCCTTTTGCCTTCCTTGTGCTGGCTCCAGCATGCTTGGCCCTTTCCCTCCGCTGATTTGGCTTACTAAGTGAGTAGAAAACCACTTTTTTTCCCCCTTGTGGTTTTTTAATGCCATTTTAGTGAGTTGAATGGACTAGTGGAGCAACCTGGCAACCTCCAGAGCCAGCATAAGGTAAACAATGGGAATGTGTGTGTCTAGAAACAGGGAAAGGATCTCAATTTTTTAGCAGTTTTGAGACATGGTATTTTAATGCATTTAATGAAATTATGTGCCAAAGCTCTGACCCTAGGCATTAGTACAGGTGTCAGAAAAGTGGATTGTGAGCTTGGTTGCTAATCTGAATAATTAAGAAAAAAGCAGTAAAGACTGAATTGAAGCTTTTTTCCTTTTAAATTAAAAACTGGGTTTTGTTTGAACTGATTTTTAATTTAACCAAGAATAAAATACTTTGTTGTATTTTGGTATTATTTAATATTCTTTGACCTATTTTTAAAGTTTGAGGTCAAATATAAGACAAATTTTCGTAATTTTCAAAATGAAAACAGAAAACTACTACTCAAAAAAGGAAAAGGAAATATTCCAAAGTTTCTGAAATTTCATTTTCCCCTCCCCCTTTTCTTTTTCTGCAAATCTGAACACAAAATTGTAAATAGTTTGGATCCTTAACACTTTCAATTTTCAGTGAATTAATTAATTGATGTGCCCACTGTGTGTCATTATAGTTTACAGTTGTACTATGCACCAGGCAGCTGCGTGTGTTTCTGTGATACCTTTTATATATGTGTTTTTGTTTGTCTTTAAGCCATTTGTTTGTCTCCTCATTTGCAGAACATAACACATCAGCTATGCATTAAAAAAAAAAAAAGGAGCGTAAGCCATCCAGACCATTTTGCCAGTATCAGATTTTTATAAAATCATTTCTTTGAAGCATGGTTCTTTGGCTTTGCAGTAGGAACCCAAAATTTGGCAGAAGAATAGTCATGGGGTCAAAAAGACTTTTGCTGTTTCTAAGAGAATTATTCTCGATTTGGCCGGGGTATAAACCTCTGCAAATCATCATTTACATACGCTCAGTAGAGCACAGGGGGCCTGATAAGTTCTTTTTGAGTGTTGTATCACCACTGAACCTGCTCCAGTACCAAAGGCTTTGGTTCATGTCAGGTTCAGAGAAAATGATGCCAAGCTCCACTAGGCTTCCTATATAGTCTGTGCACGGCTAAATATTCAGAGAGGGCATACTGTCCCTCCAGCTGTTATCCAAATATCCTCTTGGTTAAGAAAATGGACTGTGCTAGTCTCATACTTACAATTCACTAATTAGGTAGATACAGCCCCCTGCTGCCCTATTTTACTGATAATTAAAGTGAAAACTTGATGAAGTTATCTATGACAAAGCCAGGAAAAGAAGCAGGATTCTGGTGTGGCAGGACTCCTCTGAATAATTCCACTGCCTTTCAGAATAAAAATGCTAAATCTCTGTCCTTGTCTATGTTGACTATAACTCCCGGATGTAACTTGCTTACTTACTTATAGCGTTACGCATTTACTAAGTAGGGCAAATGAAGGCTGCATCACTATACTGAATTCTAATATTTGTTAAACCATCTGTCTCAGACTCTTATGTTTTGTTATTTAAATAATTTGTAAAATAGGATTTTTTTATTTGTAATTTTTTGCGAAGGTGGTGAGGTAACATATATACACTTCTAATGATAATGCAAATTGCAGCCTGGAGGTGTTAATCATCTAGAATATGTTCAATTCAGAGAGGAATATCAGTTTTATATGGTACTCTGTTAAGGGTAACAGTGTTGGGTGGCTCTATATTTCATTTACTTTTGCCTGAAAATAGAAAAATGGTATTAAAACAAACAAACAAAAAAGAAAAACCAGACCACGAAACACATTAGGGCTAGACTTTCTAGCACTTTCATTTCCTATAAACAGCATATTTTTTTCCCAACTAAATAGTTCTGTTTAAAATGACATCTAGTCCTCTAGATACATTTCAGTTCTTCTGAAGAGTTTCTCAGTCAGAGACTTTCCAAGTTGTCCAAGAGTGCTGGCATTCAAGACAAGGTTCTTGTTCTGCATATAGAACCTCATTTATTATAATAAATAAAATAATAAATAAAAATAAAACAAAATAGACCTCCTTTGCAGGAATTCAAACACCTGGCTCAGTTCTCTCTCCAGACTATGATTTGCCCCTCTGTCCTGTGCAAATTTATTCTCCTTGTTGTAACATTTAAATTAGCTTCAATGTCTTATTCAGAGGGATGGATCCTCATGTGGTGAAAAGAAGCCTTGTTCAGTGGATTGCTGGGAGCTACCTCAGTTTTCACCAGAATGAATCTGGCTGAAATTTTTCTTTTTCCATTCTCCCGCTTAACTCACATTTGTAGAAAAACTGAGTGTGTTTTGTATGCTGGCTGCTCATCTGAAGCCAAACCAATGTCTTGAAATGTTGACTAATTAATTTACAGCGTGATCCTCATTTAAAGCCTACTAATGTATTAGAGCATTGATGATGACAGTGTTGTTGCAGATGATAGACACTGTGGGTCTAAGCAAGTTATCTTGTCATTGCCTGGGACTGGATTTAAAAGAGGGTACCAAATATCTGTTTGTGAGAAAGAAAAGCTCAGTCAGAAGGTGAAAAGACAGGGATGCTTTGAAAGACAGGAGAAGGTTCTGCTGGAAATGCTAAAGATGAATAGTGTAAGGTACTCTAATGACTGAATGTCAAAAAGTAAAGTTACCTTTGATTCATGCTCAATTTAAAATATTCCTGTTAAATAATTGTTTTAACCAAAGACATGTCAAGAACCATGTTCTTTCTCTGACAGTGACTGCAAAGGAAAGCCTCCAGGAAGAAGGCCAAGAATAGGTGAATGCTTGTTCTTCGTTGTAGGTTATTTGGACACTTACGCTAGGGATTTGTGGTTTGGGTACTGTACCTGGAATGCAGCAATACTCCCTACATTTCTAATTTTAGTAACTTGGTAGTACATCTGGGACTTCAGCATTATTTCCAAGATTCATCTCTTCAACATTTATTATTTTTATTTTAAGATTTACTTTGCAAGGAAATGCTCCTGGACTGCACTTGAGAATTTTGTATTTTAAAACTATGTGTTAGAGTTAGAAACTACGTTTAGCTTAGGCCACGGGTTTGGTTTTACTCTTACTTCCCTAACACCCCTCCCCACCCCCCTCAAAGCAACAGTCAAGACAGCAATGATTTCTCCTGATGTTTATTCAAATAATAAACTGATTCATAGCTTTTATATGACTATGAACTAGTTAAAAATTAATATGGCAACTATGTTAGTGAAAACAATCAAATTCTGTTGTCTCTTGCTCAAATCCTACATGTCCTTCTTAAAAGATATTTAGAATTGCTGGTAAGAAAAGCAGTAAATACCTTGAAAAAAGAAAAAAAATTCCTGCTCTCTGTACAGGTGTTCTTGTACCTTCTATATTAAAAAAAAAGTCTACAAGGTTTACAATGAACATATAGTAAATGACTGGTTCTTTTTTCTCCTTTCTTTATTCAAGCCTGTTGTTTGAATCAAAGTCCACTTAAGGCAGAAAATACCATTATCACACTGTGCAACAGTATGCTTTAGTACTATAATTGAGATTAGCTTTCAATCACTACAATTTGTGAATCAGTAATTTTAAAAGGCTTCACCAGTTTTTCCATGTAGAAGCAATCTCCCCCCTGCTCACAGAACGATGCTTTTCTTTGGGAACATGGAAGACAGTGTAGTGGTTCTTTAAAAAGTTTTAACCATTGAGACAGAACACATCAGGCCAAATATATTTATGAATGAATTTACACTTGAGATAGATTTGATCCTTGTTCTTGAGGCTTCTTTGGACTTCAGAATACAAAATAAAACACATATCTAAATAGACTTTATACTTAGATAAAAGAACATTTTTTAATAATGTGGGACTTCTTGATAATACAGAATCAGGAAATTGGGTGTAAACTTCTATGTCTCCTATTGGCGTAGTCCAATTTAAACAAGTTAATAGTACAGCCTATATATTTCAGGACTGAGTTCAAAGCAAGTAAAGCCACGGATTAAGAATGGAGAGGTAAAAGAGTGAGATGTAGGATCGATTTATTTACCTAAAATGGGATTTAGGCAGAGTTTAATTTCAGCCCTGATGTGAATTTCAGCACTGAATTTTCAGTGATGAGCTAGATGATAGTAGTTAAATATGCTCCTGAAAAGGGATGTTTGCCTCCATGTGTCCTGCAAGAGGTCTCACCTAATGGATATACTCAGAATAAACATCACATGTGTGTAAAAGATTAGTCTTGCTAGAAGATGTAGTGTCCAAAAATGTGTCCAAGCTCTACATCTTTCCCTTCCAGGCAGTGGTCTAATTACCAGTTTATATATTGTCCTGTGTGTGCACGGGAGAGAGGAAGAGGACAGTTTCTGTTCTCACCTGCTAAGTTAGTTTGGTTAGCAGAAAACCGGGAAAGATTTAGTAGATCAGAAAACATGAAATAAAAAGTCATAATGACATTTTGTGGTGGTGAAGGATAAAGACCTGGACTAAAATTTATTAAGTTATTTTACAGTGTCCTCCGTATCTTGAGTGTATTCTAAATCCTTGTCAGTATAAAGTGGGCAGGGAATGCTACCGCTTCGTCCTCCCATGTAATGCTGTAAGCAGGAGTAAAACCTTAAGTTGTATAGAAATTTCTTATAAACCCATATTGCAGCAATTGAGTTATAGACCTAAAATGGAGGCTGGCTTCTCCTTGCAGCTTGGAATTAGATGCTTGAATCTCAGATGGGCTTGGGGAGGAGAGGAGGTAGTAGCATAAAACCGCATTTTTATTTTCCCTTTTGTTTATTCTAGGACATACTCTGTTAGCATTCAAATAATTGCTAATCTCATTCTGAATCATCTAGTCCTCTAAATCTATTGTGAAAAAGGTTTTGATGCCTGATTGGAAACGATGCATTCATTCTCCTTTCAGGCCCATGCAAGCACAGTCTGACACTGGAGCTCTCAGGGTCTAACCCTTGGGTATGTGTATAGAGCGCAGTGCAATGCTGCTCAGACATGCTGGCAGGGCTCCTGAAAGCTGAATGGCCATATTGCTAGTCCAGATTTAATTTGCCAGAAGTTTGGTAGCCCTAGAAACTTTGCAAGCCACTGATGGAGGCGCCATTCCTTGCACTGGAAGGGAGTTTTCAGAACTAATGTTGCGCCATCTCCAAAACCTCGAGGGTATTTTTAGCTCTCCCCAGAAACGAAGCTTTCTGCTTCTGTTTCAGTTTAGGAAAACAGAATAAAAATAATTCGAAGGGAACCTTTTTTTTTTTTTTTTTTTTAACATTTATCTCTTGAATCAGTTAAAAACTTTTCGTAACAGCTGTTTAGATGTGAACAAAACCTTAAAAATTCCAAATAAATGGGCTCACCCTTTTTTTTTTTTTTTTTTTTAACATTTATCTCTTGAATCAGTTAAAAACTTTTCGTAACAGCTGTTTAGATGTGAACAAAACCTTAAAAATTCCAAATAAATGGGCTCACATAAGTTTCACCTAAAGAACCACATGTGGAATAATCTGAATCTATAGCTTCTTAAAGTACTTTTGAAAAACTAGAGAAATTCTTAAGTACTTAAAGAGAATGTAGACAGCCGAGAAAGATTAGCCTGACACATAAAATAATGGAAAGGTAATTTATGGAGTCTGTCAACAAAATAAATAGTGGTTAGATTATTATTAATGCTAAGCCGAATGATTTGATATGTTTTCCACCAAGACTAAAGGTCTGACTGATAAAAGCAAATGTGTTGATCCGGTATATTTGATTTTTCTCCAGACATTTGACTTGGTATTACATGACATTAAGGTTCAGAAGTTTGCATATATATGTAAGGCATTGATTAGATGGATTAAAGACTTGACAGATCTTATGATGTAGCTATGATTATGATGTAGCTATAGCATGTATAGGACCATATCTAGTAGGGTTCATAGAGCTCAAAGCTTGTTTGCTCTGTGATATTTGGATCAGTGATCCAGATGATGCTGTGCAACCCTGCTGGTGAAGCTTAGAGATAATAAAGATCTGTGGGATAAGATATAGTACAAAGCCAGGGAAATCCAAATCACCTGGATAGAGGATCAAATCCAAGAAAAAGCTCTTTAAATTAGCCAAGTGCAAGGTATGCATCTGAGAAAGTTATGCTAAGAGGATGGGAGAGTCTATCTTGGGAACTCCAACAATTCACTGATGGATATATGGGTAATTCTGGACAACTGCCTCAATATGAGCTCCCAACAAGTCTTAATAGTACACAATTGAGCACTTAAATGATGTTGCTGTAAAAGACAATTGCTTGATACCTAGAGAGTGAAAATGTGTATT
>NW_009259966.1:1775155-1822898 GCF_000687185.1 Egretta garzetta | reverse complement strand
TTGAGTTGGGGTTGGGAGATGGTGTTCTTAATATTATTTACCTGAACTGAGGATTTGCATAGTGCCCAGCTACAAACTTGAACTTTTAATATACATGTTACTGGACAAGACTCATCAAAGCACCAGTCAAATTAATATCATTACAACAAAACAAAAAAATCATGTCATGCTCATTCTGATCAAGATAAGGTGTGGACTATATCATTATCCAAGGGTAAGTGCTAACATTTTAAGCAGGCTGGACAGTACCTTACACTGTGATTATTGTGTTCAAGGAGAGAAAATCTGGGATGGTGCAAGGAGATGAGGAAGTAACAGAGAATGAGAGTCACAATAAGGACTTTATTTTGTTTATTTTTTTTATTTTTCTAATAAACCTGGATTTTGTTTTTTGGGAAGGATGTCAGACTCCAGTCTGATTCACTCTTTTAGGATTATTATCACATGTTGTCTCTGTGTCTAAAAATATAGAAAGAAGAATAATGAATTAAAGGCCATATATTACAAGCTTCAGCTATGTTCAGAGATATTGCCAGGACTTTGTTTTCACATGTACTCCTCCTTACGTATGTGCTTATACAACTGCAATTTTTAAGTTTCAGAATTTGACAAAATTTAGGCTGATCTTCAAGGAAATGTCAAAATTTATACCTCTGATTCATGCTGTCAAATCTTTCTTTCAGTTGATGATATTTGAGGATTTTCTGAATTTGAGGGGCTTTGGGAGGGGTCAGGGAGGAGAAGGACAAGGAAGGTTATTATTTTGTAAATGTCTGAACACGTGGCCAATCATACAGGTTTCAGCAGGTTTAGAGTTCTGAACCCTTCTACATTTAAGTGGGAAATGTGAGGTACTTAATATGAAGTTTGACTCTAATTAGCTTCTCAAAATGTGTAAATAAAGGACAGTTGGTGAAACTTGACCTGCAGTTCTCCAAACGGTTACAGTTATGTCAATGTGATTGTATTAAAGAGACAATCATAATAGACACAATAGAGGCATAGGCCCTATGATATTTTACCAAAGAATTTGTGACAGAAAGGAATCTTTTGCATTGTCAAGTCCAAGTCCCTGGATAATGCAGGTAGCCATAATATGTAAATGATTTCAGACAACTTACTTAAACCTCCCGCAATTAAATTTCTGTATTTGCAAGGAAGACCACACATCACACAAAAAAAATAAACTTCATCGTAAGATTTGTTTAGCAGTGATCCATGTTTTATCTGCATAGCTACAAAATGTTTACACTGGGGTTTCCAGTTCATAAATCCTTAGTTTTATGCAAGCTTAATGACAGCCAGTCTTGCCAAAGCTTGCATTTATTATCCATTTTGAAAAATTGGTCATGACAAATGCTAGTTTGTTCTGAGACACCAAGTTTCCCTTCCTTCATTGTCTATTCTCCTGACTGTAGGTAGGCTTCAATACAGAATAAAGCTTTAATATTTCAATGTTGATTAATTAAGGGCTGTTTTTTGACATCCATACTCTTACTGAGAGAGACCTTGTGCCTGAGAGGGCCTATGATTTCAAGGTGTTACTCCCAGAATAAAGTGTTAATCAATAAGATGAAGGGTAACAGACCTAAATGATTAACTGTTCTAAGTAGGGAAAATAACTGTATGATGCCCTCGGTACTTTTCTGTCTTTAAGCAATGATAAAGACACAGGAGAACAAGCAAGGCATGCAAATCTTAGGTGACTTTTTAAAATTCCCTTCTCTAGATTTTCTGGTCATCATCTCCTGAAGTTTATTGTACTTAACTTATTTAAGATGCTGGTTTCTTCTTATTTGTACCCTTCTTTCTACTATTTTTTTTATTTTTAATAGAGCTTATGTTTTCTGCAAAATTTCTTGTATATGCTTAAACAGGCCCTCCTATGAGTGCAGGATCTTTCAGGATTAGGACTTTACACCTCTGTTTGGCAAAGCAGAAACACCTCTTCTTGTACAGACTCAGCTGATGTCAACAAGTTCCATGGTTAGTTGGAAATCAGGGATTAATTTGACCAGTGTTTAAAAGACTGTCATTACATAAAAGTAATTTCTGTATTTGTGATCCTCCAGTTTTTGTGCCCATATAATTACATTCCTTGGGTTATTTTGTTAGCTTCCTTCTTTCCCTGGGTTTACTCTTTGTTCTGGATGGCTTTTTTTCATCATAATGCTCTTCAAGCATCCGTCTGTAATGAGTCTGTACACTAAGTACAATCAATCTTCTATTAGTCATTCACCAGACTGAGGTTCCCTGATGCTACAGGCTGACAAATAAATCCCCTTTTCCTCTGAATGTACAACACCAGAAGGAAACAAAACAGTAATGGTAGAACACTGATTACTACCGATTTCTAAGACCTCTAATTCCCATTAATTTGTTTGGGACAAATGATTACTTCACTATGTTTCTTAAAAGGACTGCTCTATCAAGTAGTATTGACTGGAGTAGTTGGGTGCCTAACCAGAAGCTTTACAGAACATGCTTATCGTTAAGAAGCAAATTTAGGTTAGGATTTGTGTATGTGTGATCAGTGTCTTATGTATCTGTTCTGGAAGCTTACTATGGTCTATGAGGTTTCCCAGACAGATCAACTTGCTAAGATATCCTCTTGACTAGAGGAAAAGATATCTTATTACTTTCAGCATGGCACAGGTGGCAGCTTCTTTTTTTTTCATAGAGTGTTCATCAAAAAGGGAAGAAGAACCATTGATCTCTTCATATCAGATCCTTTGGATGACTCCTTTTTTAGCAAAGTTGGTAAATTCATACCCACTTGTGTGGACCTTTGCCAAAACAGGCTTACACTGTTATAAAGTTGGCAAATTCCCCCTTCCTTAAACACACTTGACATTTTTCAAACTGTTATACCACAAACTGGTGATGAGAGAGAATGCAGTTCTGCTGAGATACCAAATACGCACATACAAAAACATGAGGAATTTGAATTTAAAACAGAGAAAGTGAAAGTAGACATTCCAATACCGGAAGGAAATACAATTGTCCTGTTAATTCATTTAGTATCAAATGTGTCCTAATACTGTTCTAATCATTCTGATCCTCTCTTCTGTCCAGTAACTCCATTAACATTTTTTGTGGAGACATTATTTGAGCAATTGGTGTCTATAACTTTATGAAAACATTCTGCAAATCCAAGCATGCTCATAAGTATTTCCTTGATTTCATTCCAAAACACTAGCCCATCCTAAGTTCAGAAGGTAGTGCAGAATGATTTTTGGATAGAAAACATATATTAAAAATACACATTTTCTGTACAGAATTTTAAACAGAATCTTGGGTTAAAAATCTTTGCTTTGATACAATGTTGATAGGATTTTTTGCATTTCCTTGTAGAAATTTCAGTGTAGAACCCCATGGTATTCAGAAAACTATATTCCAGAGCATAAAGCAGACTAGATTTCCCTTACCCACCCTTAAAATAAAGATAAGAGTAATCTCAATGTGGTGCTCAGGTTTTTCTTCTACTCTTTTCAAAAGCAGAGCTAGGTCAGATAAGCTAGATCTTACTATGTCTCATGTTGTGCATGACAAATCACTTGTTGGTTTCTTAAGAATCAAGATGTTTTGGAACTTGCAATTTCTGAGTAATCAGAAGACTCAAAGCAAGACTGCCTGGAAGAGGAAAGCACATTGTTGTTGATGTAGTTGCCCAATGATTGCTTTAGTAAAAACCTGCTCCAGGCTTTCTGAGAGGTGACTTAGGAAGGAGCCTGGAAAGAACAGTGTAGAAAAAAAACTAAGAAAATTTAAGGGAAAAAAAGAGAAGATTGAGAATATGACCGTACAATAGTGATAGGATCTTTGTGAACCTGAATGAAGGCTATAGAAGTTATCTGAGAAGACAGGCTTATCCTCTGGTGATTAGCCTTCCCAGAGCTCAAGATCATAGCTCCACTGCTACAAGAACACAAGCTGGAAAACCAAACCATAGTTTAGACATAATGTACTATGAAGGAAAGCTAGGGGAAAATGCTGAATAATTCAGATGGAAAAGTAAGACACCGGCTGCACTGAAGTAAATTCCCGCTTTCTCAGAAGAGAGGCCAAAAAAAATGTGTCTTTAACTGCTTTCCAAGCTCAGCAATGACACCAGAAAAGAACAGTGGGATATCTCTAGAAACTGAGGGCCAAGGTTTTCCTTTCACCAAAGTGTGAAGCTGGGATTCATAAACAAACAGAAAAGATCTCAGAAAGGGATAGCTTCTTATTTTGGTTGGTGGGCTAAGCTAAGCAATAAAAAAGGGGAATTAAAACATATGAGGTATTGACAGTGAAAGAAAAAGCACTGATCAGCAAGAAACTAAAGTACACCAATTTATTTACTTTTGGAAGGCCAACACCCCTCACAATCTCTTAAGGCACCTGATTACAATGACAATGTAAGAGCACAAGCTTATATTTTTAAACTGTATTGCATCTGCTCTCATTGGACACAAAAGAATAAGGCTCCCTTTGAAGCCATCTCTGAAGTGCTGTGGTTTCATTTCTTTTATGGTTCAAAAATTGTATCACTATAGGAACATCGTACTAATAATCAAATGGGTTTTTTTTTACTTCCTCTCCTCCCTCATTATCAAGGACCCATATACACATGCCTATGTTAAGTTGCTAAAGAATAGTTTTCGATATTTATCATATCCTTATTTCACTGACTCAGACAAGTATGTGTATTTTTCATCTGTCAGTTTGCTACCATAAGTCAGTGCTACAGTGACAATGAGATGTTAAAAAACCATTTAGCTTTCACATTCTACAATTTAAAGCGGTAGATGAATAGAGTAAATCATGTACATCTCCTTTAAAATACTCATAGTAATCTGTTCTTAAAATCAAAATCAAACTCTTACTTTACCGGAGAGGTGCATGGACACCTAATATTTTGCCTGCATCAGCAATTTCAGGCACCCATTTTGTAACTTTTATCCTCTAAAAATATCCTTTCTCACTTTGCAGTGTGCATTTACCTGCCTGTCAGAAACAGGGAAAAGAGAAGAAAAAAATACATGCCATAATTTAAGTTCAGTAAACAGTTGACCTTGTATCCTTAACTTGTGTTACTGCATCTTTTTCCTCCTTTTTATAAGTGTTGAGACTTTGCAACAAACAATTTTTCATTGCCCTGTTTTGCCTTGTTATGGAAGAACTTTAATTTTCTCACTATAAATACTTTATTTACTTACTTCTTTACAAATAGCCTCTTCTGTTGTTTGGGCATACTGCATTGTTTTCCCATTATTTTCAGAAGTCTCAGTGACCTATAAACTTGGAGGAACCTATTCCATGGCTTTGCAAAAGCATCTGTCATGTATAATTTATTTACTGAATACACCAGGTGGGGTAACTACCAGATTCTAGAAGATAATCCAGCAGAGTAACATTTCTGTATTCAGGGATTTTGGTCCATTAGTATCGCTGTTCTTTCCAAGATGTGGTAGAAAATTGTCAAAAATAGAGGTGTGCATAGTGTATCAACGGCATGGTAACCATGACACTAATTGGTTCACCTTAGAAAACACAAATAATTAAATAAGCTAAGCAGTTCTTAAATTAACAATGAAATAGTTGATGAGCGAGTGTAAATGAGTCAGGTATTCAGTCTTTGTTTCTGAGCTCTCGTCATCTTTGGTGGGTTGTATTTTCACACTGCATGAATCTGAGGCTTCTGAAAAGAGGGGAGTGGGACTGTAGGAAGAAGTTGGAAGAGGAACAAAAGAGGGAGATCTTTGTCTTGTGAGTCATCTTCCCTAATAATGAAAAACATCGCAGTCAAGAATGATAGAAGACTACCATTTGGTGCTTACGTGAAACCCATGACAACTGCTGGACAGCTTAATTGACAACACTGTTCCATGTGAACTCTGTTAATAATTTAATGGCTGGATTTTCTGCAAAATTTTTATAACGCCTGCTCCATTCCACTGGGAGATCATTAAAATAGGCATTTTGCACTGATGAAGGCTAAAATGGAGTTCTAAAAACTTGTCCTCTGGCAGAGTAGAAACACACAGGATCTAACCCCATCAAATTAACGAGGACTGAAAAGTCAAGACTATTTATGACCAGGAGGTGTCAGATTAGTAGATAAAAGTCTCCACTTCTAAAGTGATACTGAATTATTTCTATTTAGTGTCACAAAGATATCAGATTTCAGCTTGGATCCCAGGGAAAAAAGGACCCTGAGCTGTTCTTCTCTCATTTGACAACACATTACAAGGAGCTGAGCTGATGAAGTCCACTGTGCAGTTGCATGTAATGTAACTCCTCTGTAGCTTAGAAGGGGGATTACTTTTTAAGTTTGTTGAGCTTCACTGATGCCAAAGTTCACTTTAAAATATGCTATAACTTGGCAGAAATCCAAGCTGGATTTTAAAAGGGCCTTTAGTAACACATGACAAGGTGGTAATGAAAGATGGGCTGTCAAATCAGCCATCAAGGCTCCTAATTTTCTTAGAAGTTTAGCTTCCCCTGCATCCCCCCTCCAATTTTATGAGGTATTCTTTTAGTCATCTCCAGTTCCTCAGAGATGTTAGAAGTCGCTGTAGTGTGGTTTTTGTGTGACTGTATAAAACTGCTCATGCCAGGGTCCTTATTCTGTTTGTTCGCCAGGCCACTAGAATGAAAACAGTTCCTTTTCTGTTGGTGAGCCAATATTCTCCATTTCTTGAAACTGTAATCTTTCCTTCTTGCCTTCCTTATTTATCCTCACACTCCTTCTGTTCCATAGTGCTTCTGTCTTTCCCATGTTTCATCTTTTTTTTTTTTTTTTTTTTTTTTTTATAATGTCTTGCTATAAAGCATATGCAGTCAGTGGTTTAATGGTCTAATGTGAAGAAGTATCTTATTGAATCCTTCCATCTTAGCCTTCAACCCCCTTGGTTTGTCCTCCCCCAATCTTCTCTTACTTGCAAGAAATTACAGTTTTGCTGAATCTTTGAGAACAAATAGTTCCTCTTCGTGTGGCTTGCATTTCTGTTAATAAGATTGCTATGCAGTTACTTCAGGTTAAGATCAATGAATTGCAAATAAAAACCTCCAAGTAGTCTGTAAAATCACGAATCAGACAGATTTTCTATGGGTGAAAATGCAAATCCACAAAATGCTGGTGTTGATGAATGTGAAGCTTTGGGAATACAATACATGTAGACAAACTTAACATATTTTTATGGCGTTTGTGAAGCCTACCACTACTGCATATGCACAAAAAAGCATCCTCAGGTAAGGATATTCAGTGCATATTTTATTTCCATTTTTTTAAGGAACTCTTGTTTTATGTTTTTTTTTCATGTGGGCCTTCATGCTGGTCCTCAGTTACAGTACGAATACTAATGACATTAATATTACACTTACAAGTCCTAAAGAGAAAAAAAGTGTAAACCTTTATAAATATTTGTGATATACCATACAGACAACCTGTTGCATGCTACATGAAAAGGTAACTAAGGTGAAGGGATAAACATTGTTTCTATTATACTGTTGTAGAAAAACAACATATATTGAAGAGGGTTTTTTGGTTTACTTTTTTAAAAGAGGTTGCCATTGAACTCTTGAAATATGTGGTATTTGAAGATCAAATATATCCACTCATCTACATTTAGATGCAGGATTAATTGATAAATCTACAAAGCACAGTCTGGTCATCATTAGGTATTTCCTCGAGTTCTGCACTGTTAAGATGTTAAAAAAATTCCTGTATTTTAGTCTTCCAAGACACATATTTTCAATATATATTAATGCAACAATCTGTATATTGTCTGTTAAGTGGGTTCAGATTCATTCTTTCCTTTCACTGATTTGTGAAAAGCCTAGGCATTGTGAAAGCAGATACTGAATTTCTGGAAATAAGGAGCAGGGCTTCAGAGTCTGTATCAGTCCTTCGCCAGGTGGTAGAGCAGCTTGCTGCAGCAGTTAAAAGTCAGAGCCATATGGCTCTGATCCACTGCAACTGCTGCAATGGAAAGAAAAGTTTAGAAAACAGAAAAAAAGATGAATGAATGAGTGAAGAAGTAGTCAGTTACTTTGACAAATGTGACAAGGGCTGCTCTGAAAAACGAAAGTCTCAATCTGTAGAGTTTGATAAGCATCTACTTTGAAAAGAATAAACAAACAGTATCTTCTAGCTCCAGAAAGACATTTAGGCAGATGGACCCTTATGCCTGTGTGACTTCTCATCAAAATTGATGGATATATAAGCATAGAGGTTCACATGGCCTGATACTGTGGTATATCATAGGGAATAACCCAGCATGGAACGTGTTGAGGCTATGGTCAGATTCTGTCCTTGGCAGAGGTAATGATGAATAGGAGAACTGAACCAGCTAATCGACTTGTACATGCTAGCTAGATTCAAGGGAAGTCAAAAGAATTATGCTGATTACACCAAATAAAAGTCTAGCCCAAATTCAGTGTTTGTGTTTGAATTCCATAAATGGATACAGTTGAATATTAGTACCTTCCCTCTTCCCCCCCCCCCCCCAAAGCTTTTACAGTTAATAATTTAACAGAAGAGTATCTCTGTGCCATCTTGCACCATTACAACAGTTTTCTGAAAGTCTTGGCAAATAGCTTAAGAGTATTTTGCTTCTTGAATTTATATTATGAAGGATACAGTCTCCTTGACAAAGATGGAAAGTAAAGCTAAGATATTATATAAAGAAAACAACAAAAATTGTCAAAAATACTGCCTGACAAGATGGTAAATATGCCCCTGTTTTGAGATGAACGTAACTAGACCCCCTAGATCCCCAAGGGAGACTGAAAAGCTTTTAAAATCAGTAAGCCAGATGTTCTTAGAATAAAGGAGGATGCCTATGCTTTAAATCTTAAACTGGCCAGATCAGAGTAAAATGGGCTCATACACACCTCTCCTCCTACCCACTGTGCCTGCTTGTGGGTCCTGGCCCTGTTTTACTCCTTCAGTGCTGCTGCTTTCTGCATTGTAGAAAATCAGTCCTTTCTGGGACCCGGCTGCTGGCATTAGTCTCCTCACTGCAGTCTCCTCATCAGGTGCCATCTTTCTCCTCTGACTCTCTTGAGTCCTGCACACCGTAACCTCTTAAAATTTCTCTAAGAGCAGGTTCAATTGCTCATCAAGGATCCTCTAAAAAGTTTCACCCCATCAGTTACTTCTTCAAAAGGCGTAACAGATAAATAAAAATACACTGAGAAGATAAATATAGTCCATATCCACAGTAGCTGCCCTTGTACAGGTCAGATTTTTTAACTTCATTCCTTTTCCAGAGTTCAAATCTGCTAAGCCTCTGATGTATTTCTTCTCAGGAAAGTTTATTTCTGATTTTATGTAAGAATTTCACCCTAGAAAGGCTTTTGTGCTTAATTTTAGACATTGAACACTGTGGTGTTGGCTCCAAACACTAGTTTCAAAAAACCTCAGTCTCACCAAAACTTGCATGCTCAAATAAAGTTGAGCATAGATTTTCAGGTTAAATGCAGGTAAAATTTATAAAAACCCAAACAAGTGCAGATTACTGCATTATTTTGTAAGTCATGTTGAAGTTTCTGTGTTTTTAAAATTATGGGTTACTGAACTTAAAATCACATTATATCTATTGGGTAGAAAACAAGAATAGAAAGTGTGTGAAGAAATAGAAAGTGTAAAAGATCTGTACTTTGTGCTGGGGTTACATTTTATGAGAGCAGCTTTACATCGGTACCTTCATATATTCAGAGTTGAGATGCAGTACTTACAAAGAATTTTAGAAACTTTTAAGGAGCAAGTTAATTTTTTCAGCCTGTGTGACTTATGCCCCGCCTTGCTCAACTAGTGATGTAAATACATTGAAACATGAGTCTCAGACAGACTTGCAATTTCTTAAGAAAACCCCAATGCACAGCTACACTTTTCTCATGCTGATTAATCAGATTTTTAGATCAACAACTTAATAAACAATATTACCTATGCTAGTACTGATCTTCAGAACAAAAAGGTGATAAGTATCCACATGGTTCTAAGTCTGTTGCACCTGTCTGTTATTCCTGCGTTATCAATCCACAAAAATAATAGAGAGAGGGAGGGAAAATTTATGTTTTAGGACAGTTGAGCACTGTTGTGCTCCAGCTGAAACTGGGTTTACTTTAACATCACTTACTTTCTTACCTCTTTTTGACAACAAAACCAAAAGATGCATAAACTTTAAAAAACACAAGAAGGTCTTAAGACCTAGGAATAGGATTTGAGTCACACATGTATTAGTTTTTCATTTAGAGACTGAATGTTTAAGTCATTTACACCAACAGAGGGTTCCATGAAAGAGCTTAGAGAGGACTTTGGTGTCCCCCTCATGTTTCCCCAGTCTATCAGAGAAGGACTTGGATGTTTGAATACTGACACTGAATTAGTGGCAGAATTCTAGATCATGACTGTTTTCTATTTATTTGGTTTTGTCTTTCATTTTCCCTTCTGCCATCTCTTCCATTACAAAGATGGTACACCAAAGAAATGTGGTGGTTTGTGTCTGACTGGTTCATTCTCTTAGGTGAGTGCAGAATGCTTTAAAATATTTGTATGAGAGAGTATTCAGATTGTTTGCATTTCCACACTGACCTTCACTCCTGCAGTGAAATGTACTTATGCACCTTAAAATTAATAAATGAAAAGACTAGGATGTCTCTCAAATAATGAAAAGAAGTGGCACAAGAGAGAAAATGTACCTATTTAAGATATCAAAAGGACACTTATTAGTTTGGATGTGTAGCTGCAACTAAGCAGCCAGACAATTTGTGCACAATACTTCATGGTTACAAGTGGTTTTACCACCAGCAGAACAGTCATAGGTAGCATAGCATGTTTGCTGGTATTCTGACTTCTTTCTCTGGACGTGATCAGACATGGGGATATGGAATATTGGTCTTCCTTTAAATGACTTGCTACCTTTGGAAATAAAAATCATACTATATGTTCTTTATTTTTATGACTTTGTCCATTAGTCATTTAACCCTGTAGTACACTTTCCAATGCCTTTGGGGAAATCTGGAATAAGATGGTCCTGGATACAGATATTGTTTTCTGGTGAACATTATTTGGTCATCTTTAGGCTATCGTAAGTTTTTCTTCTAAACTGACACACGTAGAAATATATTTGAGGACTATGTAGCACTGACTGGGGTTTGTGGTATTGCAGAAGCATTAAAGAGCCTATGGCTACATTTGAAGCAACTAACAAATCTTTTAAGTGAAAATATTCAGCACTGTTGTCTTACAAATTTACAGGAAGAGGGATTTTATATTTTATAGAAAAATATTTTGCAAAGACCTAACAACATCATCAGATATTCAAAGTTCCTAGCTAAGAAAATTATTGGACTGTATTGGATTTTATTATAGTCCCACATTTATACCAAATTGCTAATTTTACATCCAAGAGGTCCAGCAACTCTTCAACAATCCTCCCTCTTCATAAGAAAAAAAAAATTCAAGATGAAGTAGTGTATAAAATGAAATGGTTAACATGTAGAAAAGATTAGCATTCCTATATGTGCTATTTCTCCTCTGCTGTGATCCACAAGTGGCAGATTTTTAATCCAGGATTTTGAATATGGATAATGGAAAAAAAAATCCAGAGTGACACAAATTTTGATTTTTACAAGGTCATCATCTTGCCAATATTACCTCAGTAATGTTGAGTTCATTTGAGAATGGTAGTTCTTCAATTTGTGTATTAGGCTTTGGTTCAAAGCTTGTACTACACTAAGTAGGCTAAGAACCCAGTAATTTTAATTAGACAAAATTTGAATTTAATCTCTTCTATCCAAGTGTAAAGATGCTGATTCAACAGGTTACTAACTGTCGGGTTTGTATTTGCATATTGTGATTGCATTAGAAAAAAGTGGTTTTTTCTTTATCAGAAAAATACCCCAATCAAATTTTTCAAGAATGCATCATGTGGCTATTGGTCTCACATGAGACAATTTTGATTTTTGTGTACAAAGGTTTGGAAAGGAATTGTGATAATATGCTGATGATATAATCACTATATTAACCCTATTGAAAGTCTCAGGCACAGTAGTTTTGTTCAAGTAAGAACTTTATTAAAATACAAAGCCCTGTTCTTTTGAGAAAGGATAGCCACTGGAAAGTGTTTGGTGAAACAGGTTGTTTAGGGTCTAAAAGTTGGGGAGTACCTGAGTCTCTGATCTTGCTAATGCTTACCTAGGGACTGATCATGGATCCAAAAATTTGCACTGAATACTCCAGGTACTATTGGATGTTCAAATTAAACAAGGTGCCCAAACAGTAAAAATAATGGCTTTTTCAAATATTTCTTTTTTCAGATGTTACTTGCTATCAATTTTTGGCTGCTTGCATGTCCAGCATTAACATATAATAACGCTAACGGTACACTTATATTTTCTACTAAGTGTACTAAAAACTCTTCCAGTTTTGTCTGTGTTCTTAAAGGAGCTGAGCATCTGATTCTCCATACAAAGTTTAAACAAGAAATTATGCCTTGAAATAGCTTTAATGTATTTTACCTTAGTCACATTTGTATTGATTAATTATTATCTTAATATCAGTAAGTTTGCAGATGACACCAGGTTGGGTGAGAGTGTTGATCTGCTTGAGGGGAGGAGAGCTCTGCAGAGGGCTCTGGACAAGCTGGATCAATGGGCCAAGGCCAATTGTATGAGGTGCAACAAGGCCAAGTGCCAGGTCCTGCACTTGGGTCACAACAACCCCATGCAATGCTACAACCTTGGGGAAGAGTGGCTGGAAAGCTGCTTGGCAGAGAGGGATCTGGGGGTACTGGTTGACAGCTATCTGTATATGAACCAGCAGTGTG
Source organism: Egretta garzetta (assembly GCF_000687185.1). Taxonomy (NCBI): domain Eukaryota; kingdom Metazoa; phylum Chordata; class Aves; order Pelecaniformes; family Ardeidae; genus Egretta; species Egretta garzetta. Next base: position 1,810,080 of record NW_009259966.1, on the reverse strand, counting down.
CCCAGGTGGCCAAGGTGGCCAACAGCACCCTGGCTTGTATCAGAAATAGTGTGGCCAGCAGGAGCAGGGAAGTGATCGTCCCCCTGTACTCCGCATTTGGTGAGGCCAGACCTCACATACTGTGTTCAGTGTTGGGCCCCTCACTACAGGAAGGACATTGAGGTGCTGGAGCATGTCCAAAGAACAGTAACAAAACTGGTGAAGGGTATAGAGCACAAGTCCTATGAGGAGTTACTGAGGGAAATGGAGTTGTTTAGTCTGGAGAGGAGAAGGAGGCTCTGAAAGGAGAGTGTGGTGAGGTGGGTGTTGGTCTCTTCTCCCAAGTAACAAGCAATAGGACAAGAAGAAATGGCCTCAAGTTTTGCCAGGGGAGGTTTAGGTTAGGTACTAGGAAAAATGTTTTCACTGAAAAGGTTGTCAAGCACTGGAACAGGCTGCTCAGGGAGGTGGTTGAGTCCCCATCCCTGGAAGCATTTAAATAGCATGTAGATGTGGTGCTTAGGGACATGGTTTAGCAGTGGACTTGGCAGTGCTAAGTCAACAGTTGGACCTGATGATCTTGGAGGTCTTTTCTAACCAAAATGATTCTATGATTCTATTATGATTGTTATGAAATGCTTAATCCTTTCAGTGCAGTGTAACCATTTGTTAGTCAAAAGAAAGGGAAGTGGGATGTGTTATACTGTTGCTATTGTTAGAGAAATAACATTCTCTTCAACTGATATACAGCTGAGGATTGTTGGGATAAATGACCTATTCCTCATGTTTTAATATTCAATGTGGGATAAACTGATCTAATGTGGAGGGCACCACAATGACGTTAGTGTGTTATCCAAAATGTAATTTCAGAGTAAGTTCATCCACTTAATGTTTCGTTAGAAGTGTTTTATGGAATATAAGAGAAGGAATATTTGCTTCTTTCTAAGATTTATACAGGCCTTTTCTCTTTCTTCTGAGGTCAGCTGCCTGACTAAATAAATGTACTTTTATAAAGCAAGGTGGCAGCAAGAATCTTCTGACAGAAAAAAATGGTCTACTATGCTCATTTTTCATGAGTGCAGCAAAAAGATGACATGTTAGCCATGACCACATTCTACCTCTATTCCTTCTTTCTACATATTGTACCCACCTTCACCTAGTAGTACTTATTGTCTGAGTTTGTATTAAAATTAACAAATATTGTGAAACTCATCAGTGTTTAGTAGTGAAGCGTTTTAGCTCAGGTGCTGAAGAAAACCTCATGTTTAATAGAGCTGTCAACAACCCTTTCATCATGTGTAAAATTTAAATCATATGTACTTGGGGATTTATTTGTAGAGAGTAGATTGGATCATCTCTTATGTCCATTTAATGTTGTTCAGTGCATATTCTCTTTTCAAATAAAATAATTTTTAGCTCTGCTGGTCTTCCGGAAACAGAGGTCTCTGATGATGTCATTTACTTTAGCAAGAATGTAGATTTTCTTTTAATTCTGTATACCAGTGTAAAGGAATTACTTTTCTGTGCTCGTTTTGGCTGGCATAGAGTTAATTTTCTTCATGGTAGCTGGTATGGGGCTATGGTTTGGTTTTGTGCTGGAAACAGGGTTGACAACACAGGGATGTTTCTGTAATTGCTGAGCAGGGCTTGCACAGGGTCAAGGCTTTCTCTGCTTCTCACACCACCCCAACAATAAGTAGGCTGGGAGCGCACAAGATGTTGGGACAGCTGACCCCAACTGACCAAAGGGTTATTCCACACCATATGATGACATGCTCAGCATATAGAGCTGGGGGAAGAAGAAGGAAGGGGGGGACGTTTGGAGTGATGGCGTCTATCATCCCAAGTCACCGTTATGCGTGATGGAGCCCTGCTTTCCTGGAGATTGCTGAACACCTGCCTGCCCATGGGAAGCAGGGAATGAATCCCTTGGTTTGCTTTGCTTGAGTGCATGGCTTTTGCTTTCCCTATTAAACTGTCTTTATCTCAACCCACAAGTTTTCTCACTTTTACTCTTCTGATTCTCTCCCCCAACCTACCAGGGGGAAGTAAGTGAGAGGCTGGGTGGTGCTTAGTTGCTGGCTGGGGTTAAACCACAGCAGTCCTTTCTGGCACCCAGTGTGGGGCTTGAAGGGTCAGAGATAACAACAGATTTGATTGGAATGTGCTAGATTGAATTTATAGCTGTCATTGCTGTTTAGCTATTAATTGGCAGGCTGCTGTGCTTGCCATGGGGCTTGCTTGCCTTACTGTATATTAGAGTCTAGTGCTCGTTAGCAGTTGCTTTTTGCTTTCTCTGCTTGGTGTACTGCTGGTTGACTTAAGCAATAGCTTATCATCTTACTGTGCTGTACCTGGGCACATTTAGATAAGAGCCATGGTGATGCACCTGGGCTGGTAGATGGCCAGGGCATTGCTGCTGTTGCTGTGCTGCTGTACTGGACAGGCTGGAACTCCAGTGTGAACCTGGGGATGAGTCCATGAGGGATCAGGACACCCTGAAGCGTCTGTGGTTGTGGATAAGTCCACACCAGAGCAGGTACACCTCAAAGCATCTGTGGTTCTGTCTGTGCCACAGCAGGTATGCCTCTGAAGGGATTGTGGCCCAAGGATGAGTCCATGCTGCAGCAGGTACACCTTGAAGCTTCAGTGAGTGTGCTGGAGCACCTCAAAGCGCGTGGCCATGGATGAGCCCACAACACAGCAAGAACACCTTGTTTTTAGCCAGGCAAGGAGCAAGGGGAGGAGTTCATTTTAATGTTAAACCCTACAACCTGGCCCAAAGTGACCAGGGGTGGTGATTGTAATGGAAATACCTTTAAATTATTGTAACCCATGATTTGAGTTGATTGTTATGGGAATTACTATAACAGGAACCACCTTAAGCAGTGCAGGACAAGCCTTACAAGAAGCAGTGCAAGTGCAGCAGTGACCCAACCTGAACTGGCTTTGGTGCCCAGTAACTCCATGCAACACACCACCTCCCCTGTCCTGAGTGACCAGTTTGATATATTTGCCTTTTTAAAAAATAGTGTAGAATCAAAAAGCATGTAGGAAACATCCTGAGAATAAGACCTCTCTACCTGTGACTGCTAGAGGGCAACTATGCAATCTTTAAAGTTTTAAAAATAAAAATCAATAGAGAAGTTGTCAGGCACTGGCAACCTATTTACAGGAAAAAAAAAAAAAGTCTTTCAAAATTTCTTTAGTTTTAATTTGCTTTATACAGGTGGTTTTTTGCTTTAATCTATTTTAGGAAACTAAATCTCCTTTAACAATTTTTGGTTCTTGTTAATTAATGTCTCCAATGAAGGTACAAGTTTTTACACACATCAAGGACTTTCTGAAAATCAAATTTTGTAATGATATCTTAAATTCTTCACTTTTTTTTTTTGCATTTTTTAATTTTTCACATGAAGCTAATAGTAGATTATCCACTTTGTCTGTTCTGTAGCTGACATCTTTAAACTGTTTCATTGTGTTTCACCCTTACCTAAAATTAATGTATCCAGGATCCTGCCTTGAGACTAGGGAATTAATAGCTCTCAGATGATTCTGAAAATCTCCTTTTAAATTGTAAGACCTTGTCTAGACTAGGATTATTGTTATAAGTGCGTTTGTTGGCTAATTCTGATGAGTCCTTTCATATCAATTTAGATAAAGGGTATGTGTTTGGTAATATTTTTGTGCATTTTTCATAAGAGTTGTCGGTTTGGTCCTCCTTTTATTTGTGTGCAACTATTTGTATGAAAACCAATATATGCCATTTCTATTAATTCATATGTATCACCTATTTTGCACAAGTAAGCTAGCCGCAAGGAGATGGGTAATTAAATGCCTGTATATGATGTGTATATATGTGTAGAACTTAATTAATTGATCTCTGGAAACAAGACCAATAGAATTGCTATTTTGAGGGAAACTTGGCACTTCAATCCTGTTTTAATAGAAAAGAAACCGTGATTAGACGAGGAAAAGTTTTTAGAATTTTTGGAAATAGTGTATGAGTAGAAATCATAATCTTACCAGAACAATTTTGATGCAGCACAATATGGAATTAACTAGGAATCCTACTATTAGTAATACTGAAAATGTGTATTTTGAGGATACAAAAATAATTCTGACATCATAGTAAGAATATGTCATATGTTCAAAATTCTGACTGGGGACTTGGATACCTAAAGAATTATCCAACACCGGTTCAACTTGGAAAGGGAAGAAAGGAAAAGAGGAAGAAAAGGAGACAGAAAGGAAGGAAAACAGAAAAAAGAGAGAATTGATTAATTTCTGGACAGAAGTCTGTGTGCCTTAACACATACACACAGAATTAGATACCACTGTAAAAGCATTTTATGCTACACATTTAAAAATAAACCTAAAAATATTTGAACTATTTATTTGGAATGCATATATTTTCCCTTACACCAGGAGGTATGAACACTAAAATATGTGACACTAGCAATCGAGACATGTCTGTGAGGAAGTAAGCTGGATGGGATGGGAAGAAGTGAGGAGGGCTTACTGAAAAGTAGAATGACTCCTCTTTGTATCTCGTATACGTGGCAGAGAAGACTGGGAACTGTGTTATGAGAGAACTTCTTGTCTGGGAAGGGCTGGTGGGTGTGCAGGGAGCTGGCTGTAACACCTTCATATCTATTACATTTTCATATAGGTTATAGCTACTATTATTGACACTCCTAGGCCACTATTATTCTTAGTGGATAGCGTTAGTAACCCAACAATGCTGACCTGACAGAACAGAGCTATATACTATCCTGGTTAAACTGCCCCAAAATGCACAGTCCAAGGCAGTGAGCCCAGTGCATGCCAGTCCTGCCAGCTTTGTGCCACTAGAGGAAATATCAACTGGTAGTACAAAAGGTCTGGCATGAGGCAGGGAATTTCTCCCTAGGGGACTTCAGAATCCATTCATTATTACCTGTAGCTTTACCAAAACAACTTTGCTACAGATCTTACAAAAATGACTGAATACACTATTTTGTTTATCCTGCCTAAGGAGTACACCTCCTGATAACATGCAAAGGTGAAAAGCAGATTAATACTATAAAAAAAATTAATTTGAAAGTGAATTTGAAATTTGAAAGTAGAAAGGCTTTCACTGCACTTTCTTTTCTTTATTTATTTTGTAGTCAAAGAGAAGTTGCCAGGGAACACACTCTGCCAGGACCCCACATGAATCCACTCTGACTCCTTTTGGGAGCAAACATAAAACCTTCTTCTAAAAGGCCTTGCTACTGCAAGCACTGTCACTCGCTTCAACCTGCAAATTTCAAGCCATCTTACTCCCTTTTTTCCACCAAATAAATTAACTAAATTAAAAAAAAACCCCAAAACCTCAAACAAAATCCTGCTTGAAGTAGACATCTTATGTTTGAATTGGGAAAAGCCAGACTGTAAAATCCACTATATGTTTCAGCTGTTCCTTTTACATGAAAGGTGGTTGTCTACTGCTGGGATAGTGATACTGGGAAATTTTGATTGATTGATGTTTGTGTTCTTTTTTTTGCTGTTCTTTTCTACTGACTAAATTTGTACATGCAGAAACTATTAGAATATGAATTCTGAAATTAACCACTGCAGTTATATGAAAAAGCAAATTTTCAAAAGACTGATATAGGAGTCAGATATCTGTGCTTTCTTCTGATATAATCATAATTAATTTGTGTAAGTGCTTGATGATAACATAATGAAGACGTTGACATTGGGGATAATACTCTAATGGCCAAATTACTTTCAGAATTTCATCTTGTATGAACTGCTTGAATTCTGGTCCTTGGAGGTAAGATGTTCTTACAAAGAAATATTTTTGCATGTGTCTAGCAATACTAACACCATGACAGTGTCAGAACTGCTTTTCAGTGCTCTATAAACAGGCACAGCTGACAAAGGAAGAAGTAAAGTTAGGTCACCCAGGAAATGGGCTACTTCAGTATTGCTTTTTATCAGTTTATTTTGACAGAGATCCTTTAAAAAGTATTTGAACTCCTCTCTGTTGGGTATCTGTCAGGAAAGAAAGGAAGTTATTGTAAAACAAATCCCTCAAGCTGAGATGAATCCTTCCTGCTTTTTGATACATCTGTAATCATATAATTCTGCACAAACTGGTATTAGTATAGTAATAATGCAACATATTCAAAATATATGACATTTGATTTCTTGGAATTTGATAAAGAATGATGATTTTAGATGAATTATTCTATCATAAGGAACATTTAGGTATGTGGCAAGATTAGCCCAGGAAGCAGTGACAAGTACTACCCAACTGACACTGGCTTCCATGTCACAGAATATGTTCATCATTTTTTCCATGTACCCAAGGTCAAAGAGAACAAGTAGAGCTCCATCCAATGGCCACTGATGGTCTTCAGTGGGTATTGAGTCAAATGAGTTCAGTAGGTATAGGGTCATTCCTCTTGTGCAGGTCATAGTACGCGAGACTTGTCTGTTCCTAGACTCAGTTTGAGAACTGCTTCACTGAGATTTGTTTAGTAATAATGTTCTCTTCTTTGAATGAGTATACTGTCTCTTCCAGAAGAGCTTGGAGCTGTAACCTGATCCTAATTATTTTAATCAAGAAATCTCCCTACCCTGCCTATGGCTGAACTCTTTAATAAGGAAGAGAAAGCTGAGAAATGGAGATAAGACTGCATGCTGGATGAGATGAATCTGATGAGACCTAGAAGGATTTCATTAGCAAACTCTTAAAGCATGTCTTTGCTGCAGTGATAGCTGCTTATAGAATAAAAATCAATGAAATTTTGAGTGTTCCCAACATGGAACTTTATGCCACCACAGCCAATTCTCTTAGTACCCAGGGTTATCTGAGAAGTTTTGGAGCAGACCAGGAACAGCTATTGTTCTGCAGATGTACCCTGAAATTGGAAGCTGTGACAGGCCACCTGTGTGACAAGATTTAGGTGCACACCATTTCATTTGCCTTCTTTCCCCACTCTCTTCCCACCTTCTCACAGCCAGGTATCTATTGGAAAGAAACCCTGGGGTGCAAGCACAGATCATCCAGACTAAGGTGACAAGACGGTAACAGTCCACATTTCACCAAATCTGTAGTTTAGGAGAGGTTGATAGACTATCTGGAAGACACTACGAGCTTTAATCATGCCTGTGTTTTGATGGAACATTAATAAAGGCTATGTTAGGTTTGGCTTGAATATTTCATGTTCCTAAAAATGGTACAAAGAAGCAAAAATCTTGATGAAAAAGGGCAAGTATTGTAGCAATGACCATAAACAGATGCTTGCTTTCCTGCTTTGTTTGTTTGTTTAAATACGCTATAGCCTGTCACTGATGTCACAATCAATTCATTTGTTTATTTAAATACTCATTACTTTTTCATATAGATTTGTTTTTCGTTTAGTATTCAAACTTTCCTAGTATCTGCATAGGCTGAAACGCCTGTCTTTGTGCAAGTATGTAGCTGAAAATTGGAGTATTGCTGCATTTTTATATCTAATTGAAAATAAATACATAAAGCTGCCAGTTGTGCTATGTGTTTTGCCTGATGAAAGGTCATTCGTAATCTTTTTTTATAGTTAATGGAATGCACCATTGTGATTACACTGAAATCTAGATGCCTTCAGAAAGTTTGAAAACTAAACAATTGTATGCAAGATAACAAAGAAAAATAATTTCCTTCGGAGAATGACCTTTCAGAAGTGACTAGTCCACATCTTTTTAGCGATGCCAACATGTCAGCTTCACATTGTGTACAAACCTCCTTGTCTTTGCCATATGCAAATATCCTCACTAAAATGGTAAAATAACGCTACACATTGTAATATTTATTTTTTCACAAATGTTCATCAGATAATAGCGTTTAAGGGTCTTTGAATACAGAACACTGTATGTGCTGTCAGCTTAGCCAGTTGATTTTGTTTACAAAATGTCAGCATTTCTTTTTCTGAAAAGGACAGATGATAGTGTCTTCTGAAGAACGGAACCTCAGGCCAACTCTCAGCTTACACCACCAGCAGTGACCTCTATTGTCTTATTCACAGTAGCGGCAATAACAAAAGGTAATTGTTACATATATGGGAAAAGAAAAATAGTACAAGAATGTCAAGATAAATGAAATAATCTTATACTAAATCTATTATTATTTTCTAATAAAAGATTGTGCTATATTTATAAGTGCAATTTCTTCAGAAACCCTCAAAATCAATTATGATCAAATTATGTCAGGATCAAACTGGGGATATGCAACCTTAAGGCCTTTCCTTTAGGTGAATGATTTATGGTCACTAAATCTTACATTTAGAAAGCATAAAATACAAAAGAAAAATACTTGAGAAAGTATTCCTAAATCCTCTTAAGTACTAATCAGTGCACTCTTCCTGTTTTAGAAATAATTTTTAAAATGTACTAAATAAGTGTTATTTTCAGAACACAGCCTGCTTCTCCTAAGTCTTTGCATATGACAAAAAGGTAGTAGGAAAAAACTGCATAGATTCCTATGCAGAAAAGCATTTATGTGCTTATTGAGCGAAAGAGTTAAAACCACAGGCTGCTACTGAACCTTTTACATGGGGTTTATGTCATTGGAATATATGACCAAATTGATGATACAAGAATTATATGGCTGGGTCCGATAAACTTATGCCATATTCTGGCTACCTTTACATCTTCCTAGCTTTCATTTTCGAATACTCATGGATAGAAATCCCTGCTTTTTGGACTTGTGTGCCTGTGAAAAAATCACCTATCTAGAGGTAATGCAGCCACGAAGGAAAGAAAGTGCATATTGCGCCATTGAAACACAAACATTGATAAGGTCTATATACTAAAATTACTTCATTAATTAAAAAGCATAAAATGCACATATTGCATGAAAATAACACTATCCTGCAAATAATGCTTTGTATTTCACCTGTCGCAATGTACCAGGAATTAAGCGTTGCATAGCAACACATGGTGTTGCATAGGAGTGACCTAGACTGAATGCACCTTCTGGAACCATTCTGTTTCGTGATTCCACACACTTAAGATTTTTGTGCAGAGAAATCAGTTTATATTAGCCAAATTTTAATCAATTGCTAGGTGCCATGTGATCTGTAGGACTGTTTTGTTTTAATTATGACATATAATCATCTAGAACTTTTTTAACTGATGCGTTATCATAATCTAGAACACAGTCTTTCATTTCAGCAATGTCTCTTCAGTATTTGAAATCCATTCTAAGATTTCAAAATAGAAGCCAAAGTATTCTATGCCACACTTCGCATCCCTATTATGTTACTTTATAGTCATATTCTGATATGAGAATTCAGCTGCATGCTTTCTTCTTTGAGATTATCTATTTATTTGGCTTCCTTTTGTATACCAACTCTTTTTGTTAACTGTTCCTTCTAGCAGCCGCAGTTGTTCTTTTCCTTTGTTAATAACACAGAAGAATGAGTCACATTTTAGAAACTCCTGCATTATTTTAATGCTTTTAATTATATTATATGTGTCTACCCATTCATATTTTATTTCAAAAACTTTGAAGCTCCTTATCCAAGCCCAGAAGAATAGTTGTCATAATATTTGTCTTCCTGTGATTCTAGTCTCAACAGCTGCAGGGACAAAGGTACATACTAATGATCTATTATAATTGGTCCCTTTGCACAATTAATAAGTCAAGTCTTATCAATCAGTGACTTTGTGTAAGCAGTGCTGCAGGTATTATGCAGAGAAAACCTTCAATGCAGGAGAAACTCTGAAGCCAAGCAAGAAGAATGGCTTATGATTTGAGATTTTCCCTCATTACTTTTGAGGGAAGATCCCATTCACAGAACTGTCCCTCTATGCTACAGGGAACTGATCAGTTGAGCCATCAGCAGCTATAAAAAAAGCAAACAAATATTAGGGCTGATAAGAAGCAAAAGAGTAGTTTTGGAAGCCTATGCTACCCAGCTGCTTTGTACAGTGAGTAGTCAGTGAAAGCAGCAGTCACGAATATGTTGGAAAAACCTCTCACTGCTGCAGATCCAAGATGACTGCTCCAAGCTAAGAATGCAGCAGTGGCTCCAGTGTTTCTTGATCAAATACATTCTGAGGAAGGCCACTGCAATGGGATGTACTACACAGCCAACTTGAGGTACTTGAGATGGTCCACATTTTTGTTAAATAGCAGGCGTGTGAAGGAGAGGTGGGCAGCTTTATTATTCCCCTTGCCACCTGCAATGCAGCACTAGAAGAGCTGAGGTACTCCTCAGCTGGGCAAAGAGAGTGGGGGTCTGCTGGTGCTTCCCTGCAGGGGTGTCAGGAGGGGCTCATTCAAGTTAAGTTTCCCTCCCTCTTTTTCCATCGAATTCCACCAATTCCACCTATCCACAACAAATACAGATGTGATTCCTCCCTTCTAGCCTACTTCCAGGATAATGCATTCAAGAGCCAGCTAAGACCATCGCATTTGTTCTCTGTTGCTGAACAGCTGGTTGTCAGATGCAGAAATTGACCTTTCTTAGGTACCCCCTGAGAAAAATCCCATAAAGGTAATAACTAAGTCAGTCAAGTTCAAGTGAGGTTTGGAATGACTGTATAAACTAGGCGAGCAGAGTCTTCCATGATGATTGAAGTCATGGTAGGAATGCAACTGCCTCTTTTACTTCTGCACTTGAGGTTTCATCTGAAGATGATGTATTTCTGAAAGCTGAAGGTTTTCAAGTTCTGAATAGACACTGTTATTATGGCATTCAGCAGGGGGGGCTGGAACTGGGTTATAGCATTTCTACCGGTTAAATAATTGAGGATAGCTTTTGGGGAGGAGAGGGGGACACAAGCAAAACCGAAAGCACTATTCCAGAAGAACAAATCACATATCCGTATTTTCTGTTTTGTTTTCTGTCCTTTGTATTGCCAAGGACATTAAGCAGGGCAGACACTTAAGAGTCCTTATCCTGCTGTTTTGTTCTGGAATTCACGTTCTTTCTTTGGAGCATCCTAGCAATTATCACAGCAACTATTTGTTCATATGTCAGATCAGTAAATGAATGAAACATCACTTTCAGTAGACTGAACTTAGTGAAAGAAAGAAGCAGGTCTTCTAAATTAAGTTTAAAAAAAGGGGTAGTGAGTGCTTCCCTTAGAAGAACATACTGCTTTCTTGTAGGGATATGGAAGAAAGATAAACATGACAGTGTCAAATAAAATGTCATTTCTGAACAGATATCACACTTTGATTTAGATTTGCAACATCTTTATTGGGAATGTTTGGGGTTTTTTTTAATATCTGAGATGCTTGTGTAACACCCGAGTATGGAATCCATCTTGGAATCAACAATAAATGACATATTTCCTTCTTGATGAGACAGCATGAACCTTATCATATAACTATAGAGGACAAGTTAGACAAACAACATGCAAAAACATGAATGCATCTTAAGTGACAAGAAACAGGCAGAACTTGAATCTCTCGACTCCCAGTCTAATACATTAGAAATCTATTATCCGAAAATTTAACACTCAGTTCTCAAGATTTAGGACAACTTGTGGGCTAACATCTGGAACAATTTATGTTTCAAACTTAAATTACTAATATAGCAAATTAACTGCATATCAGCAATAAATCCTTACCTTGTTTTTAAGGGACAAACCAAACAAGGTGATTTTAATTCCATAATATATGCTATACCATTAAGCAGAACGGATCATTCAATGAAGAAGGATACAGATTTTTCTAGTGCAGTAGAGAGTTAATTTGATCACACAAACAGGTAAGCTAGATACTTACAGAAGCTAATAATGTGTTTGCTAAAATATTTATGGGGTTAAATTATTCCATAAATTGTACTGTAGTTCACCAAGATTGTTTCATTTTAATATTTATGGGACAAACTATGCCAGAGATGCTAAAAATGTTGAACTTCAAACACATTTCTTGATCATTCTGATTTATATAAGTGCTTTTTGGTTTAAGGCATGTTCAGTGAAAGATAAAAGGAAAAACTTCTTGATATATCTTAAGGTGATAGGTGAACAAAGTAAAGACTTATATAGAAATAGGTCGCAAACTTTCACTTGAATATAATAAATATTTTAATTTACATTGCTGTAAAACACTGCAGTAACTTTGCAGAGAAGTAGTTCGGGGTAAAATAGCTTTAGAACAGGAAAACTAAAATGATATACTTTCTGGCATAGTTTTCATTGAAAGAAGTGCTTACCACTTTAAATCAAAATTAATTCATTTCTTACAAATCATATAGTGGATGTAAAACCATTCCTCTAACACATGATCAACCCACACATACTTTAGTTCGTCATTCTTCTCTTTCTTTTTGCAAATGTTAAAAAAATGCAAAAACCTCCACTTGCCAAGATGCATGTGTACTTAGCTATTTACAGCTTTAAATGAGAAAATAAGCCTTCTTAGAATTCTGAAAATGTTGAATTTGTTTTTCCCAGCTGGAGAGTGGGGTTTGCTTCATTTTTACAAATATGTCTATGTCAGAATGTTCTTCAGCTTTATGCCAGGAACCTGAGCTGCATGTTATGGAGCTCAATGGAAAGAAAGGGGACTCTGCCTTTGGCACCTGAGACATCCACCTGATGATTGAAATAGATATGGTGATTTTCAAATACCATTGTTCCTGTGGAGCAGAAAAGTTGATTACGCAGTGAATCCTGAGATTTGTCCGTGCCTTTTTTTTGTATGTGCATTTGAAAGATGACCTTCCCTCTGAAATATTTCTGTACTGTACTCCTGGGGTTGCCATTTGGATTCATATAAGTTCAAGACCATCGTGCATAAACAAAATGAGAATTTGTTCTATAATTCAAGTATTTGGGCTACTGTTTTTCTTTTTAATGTCCCACGTGTGTGTCCCCTCCAGTAAGATGAGATTCAGAAAACCAGGACATATAAAAGAAGCTGATTGCCTTTCAAAGTGTCCACCTTTATTCCTTTTGCTTTCCTTTAAGTATGCAAAGATCTTAATAGAGAGTCATGAGAAAAGCCAAAAGATGCATAGTTACAGCTACTTTTCCCATCATCAGTTACTGGCCTTCTTTATGCCCATGCATATTTGCATTACCTTATTTTGCATTTTTTAAAAGATTATTTTGCTTCAGTCCTCTGGTCTATGAGATAGGCTTTACTATTGAGATATGCATGATCTGACATAATGTAAAGAGGTATACTCTTATCCTTTACTTTTGCTGATATGAGATAAATAAATTAATATAGGAAGCTGTGATTTAATCTCTTCAGTTAAAGCCATTTTGGTATAATTGTCTATCTTTGCTTGTTGCAGCTTTTCTATACTATAAGAACATTTTAGAATTCTGAATCTAATCTCCTGTGAAATACATCATGTATCTTTTAAGAGCTTATAAATAATGACATATGAACTTAGTAGGCTTACTTTTCCTGCACCAATAGAATTTTAATAACACAGTGACTTCACTAATAATAAACACAATAATGTTTTATAAAATTATTCTCCTTTTCACTTACAAAAAATCTAGATAATCTTAAAACATAACTCTATCAATTTAACAATTAAAAAATATCTAGACAAAATTTCATACACAGATAGTAACTCAAATTTTTTTTTCCTTCTACTAGCACATTCTTTCCTTTAATTTCTCCTCTCGTACTGTCTCCACTGGGTCTCTGCATATAGCTGTAAGAACTGAGAGAACAGAAGTTGTATGTTGTATATGCAAGAATGCAGTTTGACTTACCGTTTGTGCACCTAAGACAAAGTCTAATGCCTACAAAATGGAGGAGGCTCTTGCCGTTGCAGAGCTGCAGATGGAACAGGCAACATACTTTCTTCCACACTCATAAGAATGAATTTTTCATACTTCTGAGATCACAGAGAAGCCATGCTTTATCAGCAGTGCCATATTACCTCTACCCTACATCAGTCTTCAAGTGTTTCTGAAATTTTGACAACCAAACCTGACATCAGATGATTTTTATCTACACTGTGAAAAACTTGTAAAATTATATACCTCACAAGTATTTAGTTGTCAGAATGAACAGTGATCTCTAAGTCTCTCTTAAGCTCATTAAATCTTAAGCACTAAAGTTATCAAATTGATTATCACCTGCTCTCTCTCCAGGTGGAATTATGTGAGACCTCGAGTCAGTCCCACTACTGACTGCTGCCAAATGGTGAGGTTTCCTCTTAGATGGCTGCAGGAGCGGCTTCTCTAGTCACCCCTCTTCCACATGGTGTGGTTCTGCCCCTTTATAGGCTCTACTGAAGATTATCACTGAAAAGATTGATTGCACTAACCCAGAAGAAAACCATCTGAAATTGTCTCATGGAGAGCCCTGATGTATGTTATAGCTAATGCAAGGTAAACAGAGACAGCGTGCAGTAGGGAGCAGTGACAAGGTGTTAGATTGGCTCAAGCTGTTTCGTGTAATTTTGTTTTTGAAGGTGAAGTGACACAGATTTTGTAGCTTGGGTATGGAAAGTAGTGTTAGTTCAGGTTGGTGAGTTTTTTTCTTTGTTTGTGGTGGGTTTTCTTTGTTGTTAAACCCTGTGATAATGCTAGTACTTCTCATCCATTCAGAAAGCATACTTTGGGGTTGAAACCTTTCAGGCATCCATGAATTTGGTTGAAAAGAGCTACTAGAATGTTAATGAGTTTTTTAAATGTTGTTTTACAGCTCCCGTTATCACTTAACCTAAGCTGGCCAAAGCTTTGAGAAAGTTATGTCTAGTTCTGTCTCCATTACACTCTAAAATGAATTACCGAAGATCAAAGGGTTGCTGAATATTTTTAAAATCTTTTAATAGAAAATTAAGTAGACTATTTAACCTTTTTGAACAGGGAACACTGATCTATTAGGGAAGGCAAAACTGGAGTAATAATGGATTATGTACAGATTTACCATGCTCTATGTATCCTTGCTTTCAGGAAATTGATATTTTTCAAGCTCCAGCAAATTGTTTTTATTTCTTTTTGATTTCTAAGAAGCTCTTTATGTCCTGCACAAGGCCGTGTTGGTACAAGCATCCTGGTGTGACCCTGGTCTATCATTTGGTCTGTGAAATCTGCCCCTGAGCATCTCTCTCCAGGTTGTTTTGCCGTTAATTTAAAAATATATAGAAATAGATGAGGAGTAGCTGTGAAACAAATTTAACTCCCAAACACAATCACATGCACACTGAAATAGTTTGAGCTGTATGTGTAATTGTCATTTGTTACTGATGGTCATAACTATGTGCACTTAAAAGTTGTATATATAAAACCTAATTGCTGTGTATGTTTTTATGTTTCTGCTGGACTGAAAAAATGACAAATTTATTTTGGGGCCAATCCCCCCTTCCCCCCCCCAAATTCAAAATAAAAGAAATCTTCCATAGATAGATATTTCCTTCTTTTCATCTTCATTTTATCTGCAATGACAGCATTTACTCTGTCTTTCAGAAGAAAAGATCTCTAGAAGAATTATTGCTAAGAAGTTAGGGCTTAGTTATCTTAGTTTTAACTGATATCATTGAGTTTAATCAAGTTAGTTTCAGGAAAGAGAGCATAATTTCTCTGCTTACTGCTGGTATAATCTTTTTTTTTATGTTAAAAATCAGCTGGAATCCCTTTATGTGGCCATACTACTTGATTCTGGGAAGGATTTTGAGAAAATAGTATAATGTTATTCACATAGAATCTTTGAACTATTTTTCGTAGGGAACAGACTATCGATTGTGTCAACATCCCTCACACTACACACAAGGATTCAGCATGGAACAACTCATTCTACAATGAAACACAAGACATGATTGCCCTAAATTGATCTTATTAGCCCAAAAAGCACTACAGCACTTTCCTCAACTGATTTGACATAGAATTCAACTTAACTGATTTCTAACAATATAAATATATTTTGCTGCCATTTTATTTTATCCTGTTCCAGACATAAACTTCTTTTAACATATTGAGCTTTGCAACCAAATACCTGCATAGCAGGTTAATTGGAAGAAAACCAAAATGCATATGCTCTGTTTCAAAATCCCACCTTACTGTAGCTTATAGAGCATGTTTTTTAAATAGTATATTAGCACTGAAAGACCTTGTGTATGGAGTCACCTTAAACTAGCACATCAAATCTGTCCACAATTTCTTTCTATGTATTAAATTGAAAACCTGTTTAAAGCTAAGTGTTTAAGCTTTAAAATACGAGCCTATGGATATTATTATTTTTTGTATTTGATCTGCTCTAATGAATTGTTGCATTAAATTGATGGAAAAAAATGTTGTGGTATAGAGGCTACTCATGCCGCTTCTCATGTAAGGCTTATTATCTATTAAAGTTACAGATCAAATTCTGAAAACCAGCATAGCTCATTAGGTTCTCAGAAGTTATGAGCAATGTCTTTCAGCAAATGAATGTCTTCCTTCTTTGAATAAGTTCTTAAATCTGATAGTCAAATTCAACCCGAATGCAAGCTGAATGTCCTCTAGTTTACACCATAGTGAATTCAATCATTTCAGACCATTTTTGAAGACTATCCTTGGGAACTCTTTCATAATATACTGGCTAAAATAACTATATTTGTTGACATTTCTATTAAATCCTACAGGATTACCTTATGCCTTACTCCATTGTGATTCTGGAGGAAATGTATTGAAGTCAGTTGTGCAAGAAGAAATGCATCCTGTGAGTTAGAGTAGACAAGGATGAATCCACTGTCCTCATTTAAATTGCAGCTTCAGCCTGTGCCATTCCCTGAAGTTTCTGGGGGTAGAAGAATGGTGCACTAACTCACTATCATCCTGCCAAGTTCATCTGTGTGGTTTTTATTAGGTCTACACTTTAGGCTCCGTATAAAAAGGGACAGTATCCTGATTTATCACAGTTTTATGATAGTGGTGTTCTCTCTGTGCTGAAGGAAGTAGAAAAATGGTTTCCTGTGTGTCCAGCTGCTGAATGAGGCACATATGTATCTATTGAGATTTCAGGGACAATTCTTTTAGGACATTAGATCTTAACTCAACCTAAGGAATAAATCTCAAATCCTTGCAAGATTCTTATTTTCAATTTGCGCAATGCCATTTAGGTGCAGTTTCAGACTAATAACATGATAGAATATGAGTGTAATGCCTCATTGCATAATTGCATTAGGCTTGAAAAAGCAGAGAAAAGGGAAGATTGTATTTGGGATTATATATCCCAAATACATAACAGTATTTGTACATAATCAGGAGGCCAACTTACTAGTGTGTGAATGGGCGGGATGGAAGAAGGCAGGGAAATATATAGCATGCTGGTCAGTGGAATACGTGATTTGTTTGCCTTGACAGACAGTTAGGAAACCATACTGAAGTAACTGTCTATTGCTGTGGAGACTTCAGCAATGATCACAGTTTGGTTCTCTGTGCCAGGGTGCATAGTAGTGGACTGCTGTGCAAAGACTGGGGACCCAGGGTTGTCCAGGCAATGGGGCGCCCTTCTTCCCCAACCAGCCCTGTCCACAACCCCCAGCAAGAAGAGATGTGCTGGGCCAGGGATGGTGATAGGATTGGCCACAGCCCAGCCGTTGGCAGGCACCACTGCAGGCCCTGAGCCCAGCCAGGAAAATAGCCCCCAGACTAGGACAGCATCAAGTCGGTAAACATAGTCAGACACAGACCAGCACTTGGTTGGCCAGATCACAGTCATAAGGCAGATCCAAAGGCAAGCTCGTCTGTGGGTCAGGAGCAGAGTCTGAATCAACAGGGAAATGGTGGGACATGGCATGTCTGCAACACAGCTGCAGTGTATGACAGCTGGAGCCAATCTTGGGAGCCTTGGCTTAAAAGCATCCCCCAGGGAAGGGGTATGGACCTTGTTGAGATTTGGTAGCTTTCCCTCCCTAGATGCAGTTGGGCTCTTTCCTCAGTTAGTCCTGAGCACAGGTAGCCAAAAGTTTAGGAAAGGAGAGGATGCAATAAAGACTTTTATGCTGTGTATCTACAGATTATATCTGCATATGATAAGATGGAAAAGGTTACAGGCAAATGGCTGGAGTGGGTTGCTCTACTGTTTTGAGCAATTGTAGCTAGAGTTGTAGAGTCTCTTGTGGTTAAAAGTTTGCAAGATTAACTTGGGCTGCTCCTGGAGTTTCTCTTTGGATGAAAACTGCTGTGGGCTCTACATCCTACATCCTGTAGTAAAGGAATCTGTGATAACAGAACTAAAAACTCCTGGAAAGCTTGTATTCCTATTCACAGGAATATTTTTAAATGCTTACTTGTGGATTTTTGTGGGGTTTCTTATTCTTAAAATCTTTGAATTCTGAGGTGTATGGACTTATGACTTTTGTTTTAATATTTTTTCCCATTAGAAGTGTTTCATTTGTTTAGAAGGAGTTAACTTTTGCATTTTAATCGCTATAATTTTCAAGGTGTGATGGCTTATTGTTTCTCCTTTTTTCTTCCTATTTATCCATGTATTGCATGATACTTGAAATGAGGTTGGTATTTCTACTGGTAGTTCCTTCAGAACAGGTTGGAAGTGTCAAGTCTGAGCTTTTCAAAATTACCACAGTAACTCTAACAAATTATTTCCTCCTCGCAAACAAGACTGATTTCACAACATTAATCTATGAATTTAACTGGGGAGACCTTACTTTCTTTGGTACTAGCTGAGGGGTACAGAACATTCTTCTCCCTGCAGCATTTCAGAACACTTGATGAGCTCCAACTGATGCTATTGCCTTCGAATCTAAATTTCTTCCAAATGTGTAATCTACAATATGGGTTGTTAATTTGCTCTACTTCAACTGCACCTAGTGATGGTGACTTTTGCCTAAATCACTCTCCCTTACTATTTTAACACTATTCTATGAAAACTAGCCAGAATTTTGTGCCATATTCTGATGACCTTACTTGGGTTGTTTTGGTATCTTAAATATTTACCAAGCAACTACCTTAAACCTTACTCTTTCTTCTTACATTTAATGAAAAAAACTCCCAACAAACCAAATGACTTCCAGCTGTTGACTTGACACTGCAGAAATTATTTGGGATTGGATCCCAGTGGAGCCTTCAGGATATGTATTATGAAATCTAACATTGCATTTTACCTCAATTGTTCTGTGTGTATTTCTTCTCCTTTTTTGTCACCATGTTCAGCCTCTTCCGTCCCAATGTGTGTACCATCATCCATGGCAAAAAAGCTCGACTTGTTACTGAAAGCCTCCTTTCAATTGCTGAGTACACAGACTTTAGCATAATATGATAGTAATCATTTGCATATGAAGATTATACCAGTAGAAGTGGAACTGTGCTGTCTTTGTCTGCTCAAGGCATTAACAAAGCAGGTTCTGGGAACTCATACTAAACCTGAGTGCTGTACTTTGTAAAGCACCAGTTTTGCATGTCAGCATCTACTCTTCCTTGGGCAGCCTGGAAAAATGTTTGTGATCCACAGGTCCTCTATTTTTGATCCCGTGAAAGAACATAATAGGTGTGTGAGGGCTAGCTATCCATTTGCACAGGTATTCATAGCACAGAACATTCTTATTTGTGAACACCGCTTACTGGCTTTTACTATCAAATGAAAAGTGAATAGTGAAGTCTCTGGGACTGCTACTGTTTGACAAATGAAACAGACAGCCAGGTTACTTATAAAGACTTCTTCGTGAATTATCAAATGCTTAAACCCAGATTTTAATCCATGGTGAAGTACAATGATGGTAGGTGCTTGAAGACCCCACTTGTATGTTGATCTCAAAGTAAAGTAAGAACTAACAGGTGAGCATGTCTCCCTGTTCTGCAGAGCAAGAAATGTTCTCTTTTGTCATGTGGGCCAAAATAGCCAAAAAAAATGTAGCAAGAGAAAATCCATGTTACCCATTGGTGTAGTCAAACTGCCTGTAGTATTTCTAGCTTTGCATGCTTGCCCATCATGATGATCAAATGAGGTGTCATAGTGGAGCAAGTTTGTGTAAGAACACTTACAAGTAAAAGACATGTTTTTGGTTAGTAATGTCTATGCTCTGTTCACTACTATTGAAGATTTGTACTTTAACCCAGCAGCAAAGCTCACGGCCTATCCTCACGGTTTATTTTCTGCTTGACCCCTTGGTTAAGTTGTAGTCCTATGTGTGGCATTGCAGTCATGAAAATTATGTCACAAATCCAGCAAAATGTTTTTGCTGTAGGATGAAGCAGTAAAAGGAAAGGAGCTGAGAGAGGGCCAAACATGACTGATTATATAAAACTTTGATAAATAGGAAGATATTTCTTAATTTCTTTGTGTTTTTGAAATCTTTGGTATGCAGTGTACAGACCTTAGGACTGTTACTGCAAAAAAAGGCTTTAGTCTGCTATGGTTTATATTTCTATTTTCCCCCTTTTTACTCAGTATCAATCACGCTTCCTTTTGTTTGGGAAGGGAACATATTTGAGAGTAACAAGTTCATAATTACAGTAGTCAGCCTGAAAAAAGTATAAATGATTATATTTTGGCTGGAGGACTGAACTGGGACTTGAGAACTTCGGATCAGTGTATAATAAATTTTCAACCGTCTATTTAATACATCAAATCATTTTGGAGTGAGTGCTATCTCTCCCTATGTGTGTATATAGCACATAATGCAATGAGTGTCCTTTGTCAGAAATTGACAGTAAATGCTACTAAAATACACTACTACTGAGTAGTAACTATGACACTGCTAGTAAGAAGCAGGGCTGAAAGTTTCTGTGTGCTCGGAGCTGCATAGTTCGTAAGAATAGTAATACTGTTCCATGTTTAAATGTTCCTTTTATTTACTGGTTTATTTATAGACACTTGTAAGATGTTTATCATCAGGTTGCCTTTTCAATATTGAAATACTACACATTTCATAGATGTCAACACAATTGCAGGGAAGGACAAGAATTAATTTAAAAGGCTGAATTCTGCAATTTTTTAGCACGAAGATTGTACATGTCAAATTAATTATATGGAAGTATTTTAAAATTGTGTTCACTATAATTCAAAGCAGAGTCTGGCCCACACTGGTTCTGCACTGAGTTGCCTGCTAACAATATAACAAATTACATCAGCTGACAGCAGTAGAATGGCAACTAGCAGGTCTTGTAGGTATTTAGCTTTCAATTTAAAAATCCAAAAAAAAAAGTGACCCAACTTTAATTTATAGTTTAAGCTTCCAAGGAATGGTTCTTATTATCTGATGATTTAGATGCAGTATGGAACTGAGAGGATAAAATTTTTCCATAAACAATGTCCTCTCTTCTCCTTTGGCAATTTGGATTATCACTAGCTGTAATAAATAAAGTGGTTTCCAAATGGAGTGAGTCTGTGTACTGTGTTTTGATGTAGTATAGGCATTATCTTTTATGATATTCAGTTTTGACTTGAACTGCATATTATCGTAATTTGAGACAGGCACATTTAGCTCTGTTGTAACTAAATGAAAATCCAAAGTCTCCTACTAAGCAAATTTTGCTTCTAATATTGAAATATTTCTCCTTCAAAATGCTGCCCTCAAGACCTTGTATATTTAGGGATTTATACAGTGGCAGAAGCAATTTATTTTTTATTTTTTAATAAATGGCCCTTAAGGCACTTTGGACAGTTATAGTAGAATTAGCAGTTTGATCACATTTAAAGTGTTCCCTTTGAGCAGCAATAACACAACCTTGTTATTTTGTTATGAAATAGTATCTAAGCTTCATGTATGTCCTGTTAGGCTGCAGTGCAAAAAACAAATCTCATGGGGCTGATCTTTGTTAATGTACTGTGACCCCTGCTATTTTCAGATTGGCTCTGAAGTACTCCCTTAATGCAGCCATAGTAAAATAGTCTGAAGAACTTTCTTGTGTAATGAAAACAAAATTCTGTGATACTTATAGATATTTGTGTGTGAAAAATTCCACAGTGTAAGTGTGTAGGTGCTTGTGTGTATATGTTTTGTTGGATGATCTCAGAGATCCATCAGGGTTTAGTATCATATGTGTGAAACTCCGGTCATTCTTATCAAGGTCTAAGTACAAGGTGGCCTACATTGATCTGCATATACTAACAACAAATCTCATTTGACCATATTATGTAATTGGTCAAAATAGTAAATTTTTCCTCTTTCTGGGCCTAAGGTGACTGTAAACAAAGGTGGGCTTTTATCACTTTAGCCAATGCACAATGGGTGTAAACAAAACTAGGTGTTCCAAGTTTTGCTTTTTCCACTGTGATCTGAAACATGCATGACAAATGCTTGGGTCTAGAGCACTTTGTGTCACATTTTCTCTCGACTTTTCCCTTGGTGTACTGTGTGGCATGTAGTTTCCAATGCTTTGAAAGCATTCAGACAGAGAATCCTGTTTGGGTGTCTGCTTGTTCCATATTGCTTGCACTGAATGCTGAATTTTTTTTTTCTAGGAAAGCTGGGGAGGAAGCCAACCAAAGACAGTTTTCTTTTTCATGTAGAGTGTGAGAATGGTTTGTCTCCTAGAATAATCTTATCTGTCATTTTCAGAGACCCAGACAATATAGGATCTTGCTTTCTTGATCATAAAATCATAGAATGGTTTAGGTTGGAAAAGACCTTTGAAGGTCATCTAGTCCAATCTCCCTGCTATGAGCAGGGACATCTTTCACTCTTTTGCTAGATTGGGTTTCTCAAAGCTCTATCCAAACTAACCTTGAACACTACTGATGATGGGACATCCACAGCTTGTCCAGGTAACCTGTCTCACCACCCTCATCATAAAAAATTTCTTTCCTATATTTAATCTAAACCTACCCTCCTTCAGTTTAAAACTGTTGCCCCTTGTTCTCATGGTACAATTGAGAGTGGAAAAAGTAAGAGCAGCAGGACAATAAACTTTAAACCTGTATAGAAATCCTTCACTGGAGATCACTTGAGTTACCGGATTTGCAGGCTGATATGGAAAGGGAACTTGCAAAAGCATTAAAAAACTTTTATAATGTCACTTCATTATTGTTCATAGGAAGCTCAGATAAAAGAAAAAATGTCCACTGTTGTCTTATCAAGTGATGTAGGAGGAAAACAACCACCCAAGTTATATTGTGAAGAAATACACATGAAAGTTCCAACACCACTAGCCTGTAGCAGTGGAGGCTGCCACAATATAATTAAGTTTAGCATCCTGGGGGATAAGCTGTGTGTGTATAAAAGCAACCTAGCAATATGACACTGGATGTTCAAGAAGAAAAATGAGTAAATATATCTAACCTTAACAGGTTATATCTAACCTCCAGCAGACCCTTAATAAATAGACTTCAAAGTGAAAAGTGTAAAACTAGAAATCCTTAGATTTGGGAAGGTTAAGCTTATAATATCTGTCAGAGAACGTATACAGATTTGATCAAAACTGGAGAAAGAATAAAAAACTGTATAATGTGATTAAATGGCAAGTTTCAAAAGAAAGCTTCCTTCAGTAATGTTTGAGAAATAACTTCTACCAAAGTCTTGGGCAAAAACTGTATTTCCATTATGAGAACTTGCATATGAAATACTGAGACATATAAAATAAACTTTGGCATGCTATGGCACATTGGATGAAGAAAAATTCAAGAAAATTGAGACTGAGTAGAAGAAAGTAAATGAATCTGTTTAGAAGGGTAAAGGTGTTAAAGATGATTTAGCTGATGTGTTGAAATTGATATACTCAATTGAGTAAGATAAGGAAGAGATGTTTTTTAGGTGGTAAAATAAGATAGCATGAGAAATAGGAAATTACATCTATAACAAAAGGGGGCAGTAGCTTGACAGAATTGTGAACTAAGATATAAATTAATGAGGTAACCATCTTGCAAATGGCACACAGGAAGGACTTGGAAGGGGAAAAAGAGAATATATATGATATACTATCATGTCGTAAAGAGTGAGTTGAGGGGTGCTTGCCATGCAACCCACTCATTACAGTGCAACAGGACAGGAATCATACTGTTTTGCCTGTCATATCAATGAGACTCTTCTGTATTAATTAGACTGTTAAGACTAGTAAACTGTTAAAGCATTAACTGGACTATCAGTAAATTCATAACTCCATGTATACATTGTGTCCCCTTTTGCCCATAAGCCAATTTTGAGGGAACCAGGAGAGGCCTCTTACTCTTTCCTGGTCAATGTAGTTCTGAGTTCTTGATGAAGACATGGACGTTATTATCGATACTTCGTGTCTTACTACACTGTATGGATATAAGCTATCTTGTTTATGGCTGGTCAGGCATATTTTAATCCATACCAATATAGCTAAGTAGAACACTACTTTAGTTTGGTGATGGGCAAGGGCATTGAGTAGTGCCTATCATTTTGGATGATCTTAAAAAAAAAAATAAAATAAAAAAATAAAAAGATTGGACTTGCATGCTTTGTCACACAAGCACAAATATACTATGTGATCTTCAGATCTTAAGTATGTAGATTTTTGTGTGTATGTATACACATGCACTTGCACACTTAAATGGATGAATAGGCAGCAGCTTCTGAAGAAGACAACGTAAAAGTACCTGTCTTTAAAGCATATCAGATGTGGCTCATAGTTGTGCTTTAGATATAGATATACTCTTTAAAAAATCTATTGGTATAATCATGTGTTTGTCTTAAAATAACTTATTTGATTTTTGTAACCATTTCAGAGTTAATTCTTTACATGAGACTATTTGGGGAAGATTGCTAACGAATGAGAAGTAAATTAATGGTAATGATTAAAAATTAGGAATGAAAAGCAGAAGCCAGCCAATGTGACTGTAAATCAAATCTTTCATTTGTCCAAAGGCTAACAGTTGTTATGATATTTTCCATGTCAGACTTTCTACAGATAATTATATGGCATGGAAAAAGGGAAGAAATTACTTCAGAGGAGCAAAATTTATAGTTGACACTAAATTATTTAGGCTAGTCAAGTATAATGAAGCCTGAAAACGTTCTGAAGTAAATAATGTTAGATGAATAGGCAGTAGGACAGATAATGTGATTTGTTCCTAAGAGATGTAAGGAAATGCTAACTGGAAGGAGTGATGGGAGTTGTTCATACCTGTGGCATTAAAAAGTAATTGTAACCACTGAGGAAATAAGTCCTATGGGCATTTAAGTTTAAACAACTGAATGAAAACAAGAACACGCAAACAGATTATTTTCTTATCAAGTATCTGTAGTCTGAAATGTGTGGTATCAACCACAGTGAGAGATTTGTCAATAGACAGAAGGATGTGCCAGGGTGCAGCAGGGCCCAGGGCAGCCCAGCGAGGCCTGGGGCCCTATGGTCAACTCCTGTTCAGCCCCGTCCCACAGCCACCAGCGAGCCGGAGGTGGCTGCCGCAGGCCGTGGGGCCGGGTGGGAAGGCAGCGCCCGGGACAGGCTGCCGTTGTGGTTAGGCCTGGCTCTTCAGGGCACAGGGCTGGTCAGGGAGCAATGTCTGGGGCTGAAAGGCAGTTGCCAGGGCAGAAGGATGAGTCCTGGCTTCTCACAGCCCTTTTGACAAGATTCTTCCCCCACCCCTCAACATGCAGTTTCCCTGCTCTGCCTGCTGGGCACTGAGCCAGAGTTGAGCCAGCCCTTCCCCAGCTGCCAAACCCTGGCCAGGGGAAGCAGGGAGGACCTGGCCCAGAGGCCTGGCCTGACACAGGGATTTCAAAGGGCCTTTATCAGGTAACAGGGAGTTTGCTTAACAAAGAGAGGGAAAATCTTTCTCGTGACTTTTATTAGTTGCCTTAGCTTGATTAGGGTACTTCTCTCTGCTATAGAAAATCTCATCCTTCATCCTTCATTTGGTTATAAGCAGCTTTGGAGCTAAAATGAAACTATTTGAGTAGGACTCAAATATTTTCAAATGCTGTGTAGACACTCTTCTGGAAAGTCAAGAGGAGTTTTTGTCCAGAGAAGCTCAGGAGTATGCATCGCCTTCATACTCAAATCCCAATTCCTCAGTTGCCTAATTGAAATTAAACTTTTGCCATTGATTTTCAAGGACCTAAAATTCATTTTTAACAGGGCATTAAAAGTTGACCGTCTCTGCTTTAAATAAAAGAGAGGCTTTTCTACAACCCAATTATGTAGATCTCTGGTATGTTCCTATTGCAGTAACTTCCATTAACTTACAAAATCTTGGGAAAGAGCTTCAACTATTTTGAATTAGAGTGTAAAAATTGAAAACATTGCATTAGTGCTGATTTACTGGGAATCTAGCTAGAATTTGGCTCCTTAATTGTTGAGTTCATAGCTGGTTTTCAAGCTAAATTAACTTAGGTAAACTTCATAGTTTCAGTTTTTAAGAGTTAGTGAAATTGTCATGCAGTGAATTTACCCTACAGCTTTGACAGAAAACATTCATACTTTTATCTTTGCATGGGAAATATGCAAATTTATTAAATCAAAACCATAAGGAAATTCAGTATGAAAATAAAACTTTGAATGCTTCACTTCAGGTTGGAATTTGTGGTCCAAAACAAGCAAAGATGATAGAAAATCAGATAACAGTGTGATGGTGATGTGCATTTACTTGGGATGCATCAGAGATTTCAGTTTCTGGAGAGACAATTCATGCCAGTGGCTTGAAACAGTGTCTTCCTTTCTTGTGGATATGCGCAGGTTGCTCTCTTCCTCAGTCCTTGCTGATAGAACTATTTTTCTTTCATATAAATACAGCCATATCCATTTGCTCATGGACTAGAATATGCTCCATTTTTAAATGGTCTGGGTTTCAGTGGTTTTGCTGCGTGTTCAATATTCAACCTGGGAACACGCATGGAAAACTGAAAGTAATTTTGCATGTTTTAAAGATAGAAAAATAAGGTATGACAAATAGTATTGGGTAATAAATGTTTATTATCTTGGGACTAATTCCATATTCAGCAGAGTTAATATTTATTTATCTGAACAATATTTTGCTAAGAGGAATAAGATTTGGACAAGTTAATCTTTTAGGGGAAAACACTGTAGCCTCAAATATATTTTATATTTAAGAATGACAGTCTGTTTTATAGAGTCATTTTTTAGCTCCTTGAACTTATGATAGCAAGTAGTTTAAATCAGTGGGATTTTTTTTTAAGAACTATTAATCTCCCCAAACAATTCTTTAAAACTTATTTCAGAGAAGTAGATGCTTGTTTTGTTGACTTCATTTTTGTTATAAGTATTTTGAGTATAGACTTCTGATCAATCTGAGGCACAAATTGTACAAATACAGAAGTGACCAAGAACTTAAAAATTCAAAATTGTGCTGTTTTTTTTTGTTGTTGTTGTTCTACTCTACTTCCACAGATATTTCATAACATGCATAGGAACAGAGCAGAATGATTACTTTCCCAAGAGGGATTTTTTCCAGACAGACTTGAATAGTTCATCTTGCATCTAGTGACAGAAATAAAATTACTATAGCTGCATTGCAGATGATAGTATTTCTCAAAGTAAGTACTATATAATTTCAGAATATAATTAAAAATACTTAATGTTATAAAAAAACCCCTTTTATTTTAAAACTGTAAAAATCTTGGTAGTCTGGGAGAAATTTTTTATAACATGCAACAAGTTTTGTCTTTAGTAAGATAAGTATGACAGAATATATATTTATATATTCGCATAACATACATACCTATAATTGTATTACATAGTAAAATTATACATATTTTTACTCTAGAAGTTGCATATGCCACTCTTCACCTGGAAGCCTGCAGTATTATTGCATCATTGGATTTTATTGGTCCAGTTGTATTTTAGAGCTTGACTAAAGTAGAAAATAGGAGTAATACAACGGTTACTTTATTATTTCTAAACTTTTCCACCTATATATATATCCTCTATTTTCTCAGGTCAAGATAGAAATGTTAAATGAAGATATTAAGCTTTACTCCAACAGTTTGAAATTTTCCAGGAATTTAGAACAGATACAAATCTTCGTTCTATACACCTCTATGAATTTAAGACATCTCATAGGAATGTCTTTTTCTTTACAGATCTAATCACCTTATATTACTTTCATAGCTGATGAGGATAAATATATACTTTTAGTGCCTGATCTGTCTTAAACATCTAATTTAGACATGATGAGCTGTGCCTTAGATACCACTGGCTAAAGTGATCAGGTTCCAATGACTATAGAGGAAACCTAGGAAGACTAACTCAAATTCAGATGCCCATGTTAAATCAAAGGGTTCCACCTTTAGTGACAAATCTTGTTATCTCACTTGACCGCCTTGCTTGGCAGAAACATATATTCAGCATTAGCAGCATTTTCTATTGATAGTAATAGAAATACAGTAATGTAAATAGGGACCAAAATGACTCTTATGATTTATGTTGCAGAAAACTACCCTGAAATAATGTGTTAACTCAAAATCCTTCCATCTCAGGTGAGATGTCAACTATTTTCTAATCTCAGTTTTGTTAAGAAAATTACAGCTTTTAGTAACAGTAATATATACCAAATTTCCTAAAAGTATGGCCAAACGACTGAAGGTGAACGTCATCTATTCTAAATCCTAAATCTACAGAAGCTGCAAGTCTAAAAGGCATATGTGTTTTTAATATGACTTGTTAAAGCAATGAATCGTATGTGAACTGGTGACATCATGTGTGATGCTAGTGTGAATCCCTGAGATGGGGATGTCCATGTCATAGACGCATACATTTAGATGAAATCCACACTAGGTTCCATTAGTGCTTTTAATTGTGAAACAATTTATTATGTTCAAAGCTACTTACTTATTGTAATCAAAATACAAATTTTATTTATTGCACTTTCTTACAGTAAAAATTGAGATTAGAATTCATTGTATAATACAGTGAAAAAGGCAGCTGGAGGGGTGGAAAAAAAATCCAACTCTTGCAACTCATCTTGCACCAAGTCTGGGTATAACTGGATGTTAATTTACATTCTTCCTTACCTGGTAGCTCATTGTATTGTCTCCTTAGTCACAAAGGTTTTAATAAAACATTTAAACTGAAATGTGCTTAGTTTTAAGTGCTTAGGTAAGGTGCTGCTATTAAAGTTGTGTCACTCAGCAAAGAGCAAAACAACCAGAAATAAACATTCATGCACATGCATGAAGGGAAAAGGAAAAAACAAAGCAGTATAGTTTGCGCACTGTGTACAGAAAATAAAGAATGAGTATATATCTATTTGTTCTTTGGCTTGAGGACCCAAACTTCGCTTGGTGTTTTATCAAGCTTTGTTAGATCAAAAATTGCATTCCTAGACCGTGTGGGTAGTCATATCAATATATACTTTCTAGTCGAGCATACGGAACAAAGGTCAAGGTCTACCTCTGTTAAGAACAGACTCTGAACCTCCTCCTTTTCATACCACTGAACACATATTAGTGGAAGTCATTCCCTTGATTCTCTTGGCACTGTTTGTATGCTTTCCTCCAGTGTCCAAGAGTTTGTAATTTGGTCTCCAGTGTTGAGTAACAGATCTGTCCATGTAAAATAACTTGGTGTATGCCCTGTCTATCATCATTTGGTTTTGAAATAATTTATCAATTTTTCCTTAACAGGAATTCTTTTCCCTGATGGTCTCTTCTTGCCCACAGAAAACATTCAATAGTGAGTGCAATGCAGGTTAAATATATGTAAGTGTTTCTATTTCTCTTGTGGTGTTTTTTTTTGTAGTTGAGTAAATACAATTAGCCCACTTACTATTTTAACAGTTTGTCATCCAGCCTCAAAATAGTTAAGTCAAAGATAAACATTTAAAGTTGTTTTCTTTATGCTAAGTTTTGTTTGCTGTATTTCTAGCTGACAACTGAAGTCTGATAAACGAGAGTAAATGCAATCCTAATGACTTTGAGACATTTATAACGATTAATTTATTCAGTTTTGTTGTCAAAGTTTTCCCATCACAAGTGAGAATATATTTTAAGTAGGGTTAAAATGTGTTGTTAAATAGTGTTATAGTGGCTGAGGAAAGCAATTTGCAAAGAACAATAAATGCCAAAGATAGAAATCAAGTGCTCTGGCTATCAACAAAACGAAACACTAACCTCAAAAAGAGTTCATTTAGCACCATTCCAGATGGCTAGAATTTTCCACGAGAGCACATCTTTTGCAATCAGTATTGCAAACATATGTATTTTCTCTCTAGAAAAGTTATGTCTCAAATTATTCCTATACAATTTGCAGATCTAAACATCAATCCTACATATTTCTAGCAACAAAAATAATATTTCTTCTTGTACATAGCTTGACAGAAATCAAAATATGATATAAAAGGAATTGTAGTATATCATGATTTATCACCAAATTGACAATGAATTTTTGAATGGAACTTGATCCTCTAGTGTTTTGTACAATCCTTCTGGAAAGTGGCTAATTTGTTAATATGCTAATTTACTTATTTTCTATCTTCGTATTGGATACTCTGCATGAAAGTGAAACCTAAATTTTTGTACAATAGAGATTCTGTTTAACAGCTTCTAAAATCAAATGAAAACGTTGTTGAAATGAACACAGCATTTTATGAGGAACAATGTAACTCAGTTATGGTAGCAAGTGAATTTGAACATCTTTTTGTGTGGGAAAGCACAGGTATATTAAAATTTTTAGGTGCTGGATTTTGAAGCTATTAAGGGTGTTTTTAAAATGTTATTTCAATGGATATAAAAAAAATATCTAAAAGTTAGAAATCCATTCAAGGAAAGTCTGTATTCAGTGGAAACTACATACTTCCTCTTTAATTAATGTTTTCCACTTTAATATATCTTTTTACTATATAAATTTCAATAAGTTTGTTTAGTTTAAACTTCATTAAAATGTTCATTATATTCTTTGTTTTGACAGTTTCCCCTCAGCAGTAGTGGTCATTATTCCATGACGTGTGGCACTGTTCTATGTTGTCTGTAACTTAATAATTCGCAGGTTTTTGTCCTTGTAGCAGCAATGTCTTCAGCATTCAATGGCAAAAATGTCCTTTGGGAACTTTCTGATTAACATGCAAGAACAAAGTGTCAAGGAAAGCATGTGCTAGGAGTATTGCATTCTGTGATTTG
Organism: Egretta garzetta; assembly: GCF_000687185.1. Classification (NCBI taxonomy): domain Eukaryota; kingdom Metazoa; phylum Chordata; class Aves; order Pelecaniformes; family Ardeidae; genus Egretta; species Egretta garzetta. The sequence goes on along the minus strand of NW_009259966.1, from coordinate 1,779,184 downwards.
CAGGTTAAAAATATGTACCAACTTGAACATATCTGTGCATCACATAGGGAACTGTCATAACTCTGTAGGCAGGAAATGGAAGCTAATGTCAAATGAAAAAGTATGCTAAATAGGAAAATTTAAAAAAAAAAAAGAAAGAAGAAATATACTCAGAATAAATGAGTCAAAATAAATTTTTAATAATTTTTAATAGTACCTCCTGCTTTATATCAACAGGACATATAAGGTGGAATAGGGTGGGAGAAATAATGAGTGTCTTTATACCCTCTGATGGATGAATTTAATGGAAAAAATTCTGGTCTTACATCTGTTCTACTCTTAGGCATTTTGCTCTTTGTGCCAATTTCCTTCATTCTGGTCAGTCAAATTCAGGCATCTGCCCCTCAGCACCTCTGAATTGCATTGTCTATTTACGTTGAGTTCAGCCATGTTTTGATTTTTCTTGTCTGTTTTCATAGTATCATTCTCCCTAATTCTTTCTTTTGATACCAAAGCCAGTTTAGGGCAACCTCTGTCAGTGAGATCCAATTACACAAAACCAGAAAAATTAATTTATTTTCTAGTCTAGACAATAAAGCTAGAGTTCTGCTCTAAGTTTGTATCCTTATGACATTACCCTTTGACATGAGGATTCTTACTAATCTATAACAGTCAAATTATGGAGAGTGCAAGGGAGTCAGAAAACTATACATTTCCTGAGTTTGATGATAGATAGGACTGAAATTTTGATCCCTCAAAGTAATTTGGCCATTCAAAAGTTCACCCAGTTTTTTAGGATAGAATAAATATCTTTAATAACTTTTTTGGGTGAATGGGAAAACGAAGGGACAGACATTGAAAACATTATGGAAAAAAACATCATGGATATCACGAGGAGGAGAAGAAAAATAGGTGAGAGTTTTTGGGCCCCTACAAACTACGAACATGTTTCAGTCACTTACTCTAGTATTGAAAAAGTTTCTAGTAGTGGAGAGGTTAGAGCATTTAAACATTCCCCCCAAGGAAAAATAAGTACTTCTGTGATACAGCATTCTTCCCCCTGAGCTGACACCAGACACCTGTGTATATTATCAGCTTTGGTGACACTTTTGATAGGAATGAGCCAGTCATGAATGCTGAATCAAAATAGCCAACAGAGGCTGCACCTTGTTAAAGAGATTTCAAAAGACACTAGAGAGGGATTATAAATTACTTCTGATGTCACTTTGATTTTCACATCTTGAGGTCTGAATTTCATTACGAAAAGTGCCAAGTGCCATTGGCCTTTAGTGTCAAAATCACCCTAACCTTTAAAACCGAAAGCTTGGTCATGGTGCATAGTTTCTTTGATCCAGCTACTCTCAAAGAAAGGGAAAATATGATTTTATTATTAGTATTTTTTCAGCAAATGCTTTTTACTTAAAAATGTGCATTTACTCCCAGAATACATTTTAGTGCAATTTATTACTTACAAGTGAACTCCCAAATCAGTGATATATAGAAGTCATGGTAGATCTGTATCAATATATTAGTCGAGGTGAGTTGCTTATCAATTGAATGCTCTAGATGACACACCCATATTTTTCAATGAAGTAAAAACAAAAAGTTGATTTTTATTCCCTCATCCACTATTTCCTGTTTCTAGTTCTAACTTGTATAAGGGAGGGGCCTGCAGTCCAGCAGCTGCCTACCATGATTCTGCACTGATCACACTCTGCTGAGAATGAAGGTGTCCTAGGAACCCTTTGTTTTGTATTGTGAATTGATGAGACAGGTAAGTTCAGCTTTCCAGTCTGTACCTTCCTATTTTATTATAAAAAATGGAAAGGTAAATGAAATCTCTGAAAGAATGTGTTTATGAAAATGGGAGTAGAAGTTCATGGTAATATATAATATTCTATTTTTGGTGTCTTGTTCCTCTTTTGTTATCTGTTTCTACCAATTAATCGGGACAGAGAGGTTCTGGAATAAACTTCTAATCAAAAGTTGTGGAGGGTGGAGAAAACCTGATTATTTTGAATATGAAACTTACTTTGTGTGTGAATTACATGATGGTGAACATGAACTGAGAGGTCCTGTGTTCTGGGGGTAATAACACAAATGATTCTGCATAAGAAAATAAATGCATGAAAAGAAAGACTGTTTTATAGCATTCATATATGTCCACCTATCATTTTCATATATATGTATATAAGAATGGGATATTTTATTGTTCAATCAATAATATAATCTAGAAATATGTTCATCACATCAAGTCTCTAAGGCACAACATTCTTATAGAATCATGCAACTTTTTACAGCTATATTTTTCTCTGGATTTTAAAGTTTATTACTTTCTTCCCCTTTTGAAAATGTTTGGTGAATATTTGGCAAATGACAAATCATTAAACTGAAGTTTATTGACACCAACCTCTGCAAAAAAAAAGAATCAGTCTCCTTCCAACCCTGGAAGAAACTGTGTTGTGTACTTGACATTATTGAGTTCTAAAAGTTGACATATAAATATGCTTTGAATTCAAAAGAAGCATTTAATAAGAGGGCGTAAATAGTACCACTGCAAGCAAGATTTTTCAGTGCAGGTGAAAATAAGAGTATGTTGCTAGTTTTTAATCCACAGACTATGGAGCAGTGTGATAACTGCTACATGTTATTTTGCTTAAAATATTTTATTATAGTCTGCATGGAAAGTTACTTTGGGATTAAATACCTGAGTTTAAAAAGCAAATTAAACACACAATAAGATTTTTGGCCTTTATTTAGACAGTTCATCAGAAGAACCTTTCAGCTGGGTGTATATGTAAGTGGAAACATATTTCAACATGATTTAAGTTTTTGGAAAACTCTCCTAATGCCAGCTGTGATTCTGGTTGAATCATGCAGCTTAGCATCATTGAGGTGTTTCAATTTCTCCCTTTCTTTTCATCCCCTAAAACAGGAAGATCTGCAGTGACTGTCTTGGCTAGATGGACTGACACCAGAAATACTGAGCTTCAGTTAGGGAGGAAACTCTGTTGTGTTACAATTCAAATTCATGCCCTCATTGATCAGAAATATTAATGTATTTCCTTCCTTTTTTTGATTAATATTGTAATTCCAAAATAGGATTATTGTGCATTTAGTCTATCTGCCTTAGGCTGTTGTTCCAGTGTAAATGAGTATCTCCTCTGATGTCAGTGTCCTTGCATGGGAGGATTACAACACCTAATGTACTCAAATATTTTTTCTAAAGTATGATATTTACTGTTTTCCTGGAGCTATTTAGAATGTTAACTCATTTTCTTGTTTATAATCTGCAAATAAGAAAATATCTAAAACTTTTCAAGTTTTAGTTAAAAAAAAAATAAAATCTGCACTTTAGTGTTTTGTGTGGACTTCTGCATTGCTGTAAGTTATATATATTTTTTCACAAAAGAAATCAGGGAGAAAGAAAAGCTCTTAAAAACAGTCTTCATAATCTAGTTTACATGGAATAACTTCCTGCTTCAAGTGGGGATTGCCGACAAAGTGCTAAGTAACATGAGAAAAGGTAGCTGAGTGCAGTCTCTTCGTAATTAGCATTACTTGTCAAAAAGACTTTCTTTAGGAGTGGAAATTGTTTGAAATTAGCACTTTAACTTCTTTTTTGAGACAGTTAAGTGGAATTTGTTAGTAAGATATTGCAATGAGGGACAGGAAGGTGGGTTTTTTTAGTACTTTTCAAGTGATAGAGGTAGAAGTCAGAGATCTGAATATGTTCTTCTAGAGCATTTTGAAGCTTTTTGCCTTATGTTGTGACATGCCCCTGAGAAGGATATATAATTTAAGAATCAGGGAGTGCTTTCATTAAGAACTTTGTGAAATCATATCTTTTCTTCAATCTGGAGTCTGATGTTGATCCAAATTTGTGTCCTATTGAGTTGTATTGGACTTGGAGTCCTCTAAGGGGAGAATTTGACTAGGTTAATGTGTTTAATGAAGATTTTGCGTCAGAATCTGTGTGGGTCTTGTACATCTGTATCACCGTGTAAACCACAGTTATCCTGCACAAAATTCTGTTCTTGCAATTTAAGA
>NW_009259966.1:1746965-1775124 GCF_000687185.1 Egretta garzetta | reverse complement strand
TGTCTACATATTGACTAGCCAGTGGTACTATTTTATTCTAAGCAGGTTAAACAATGTACCTGCTGTATTAGTATACATTAAGCATGTATTAAAGCACTACACTTTGCTAAGGAAAAACATCTCCCCATACTCCCTGGAAAGCAGTGTATCTTTACAGTCACTCATACTGAACTACAAGTTTGGCACAATTAAGCCTGAAAATTTTTGTGTAACACTGTAGATTATAAAAGGTGTTCAAAACTATCTAGACATGCCTAGAAGAAGGTAGATATCTCTGGAATGAACTCTTACAAATTTGTTGGTTAAACTGAATTTAAAAATTATAGGCCCCCCATGTCCTATTTTCCTCACTTCTAAGCCATTTTTTTCATTAACACACCTTTAACTGTCCTGGGTTTGGCTGGGACAGAGTTGATTTTCTTCCTAGTAGGTGGCACAGTGCTGCATTTTCAATTTAGTATGAGAATAATGTTGATAACTCACTGATTTTTTTTTTTTAGTTGTTGCTAAGCAGGGCTTACACCAGTCAAGGGCTTTTCAGCTTCCCATCTTCTGCCGGGAGCACAAGAAGCTGGGAGGGAGCACAGCCAGGACAGCTGACCCCAACTGGCCAAAGGGCTATTCCAGACCATAGGACATCATGCACAGTATATAAACTAGGGGAGCTGGTTGGAGGGCAGTGATCACTGCTTGGGATGGACTGGGCATCTGTCAGTGGGTGGTGAGCAGTTGCATCATTTCTTTTCCTGGGTTTTGTCTCTTTCTCCCGTGTTGTTTTCCTTTTCATTACCATTTATAATTATTATGTTTCAATTATTAAACTGTTCTTATCTCAACCCATGAATTTTCTTACTTCTTCTCTGCCAATTCTCTCACCCATCCCACCGGGGTGGGAAGGGTGAGTGAGAGGCTGGGTGGTGCTTAGTTGCCAGGTAGGGTTAAACCATGTCATTAACTTTCCCTGCTCTTGGGTCCTAAATGACTTTTCAAAAATTACTAGATTATCTAATTGGCCTTATTCTGAAAAACAAAATTGCTGATGTCTGCATTAAGTGTTCTTTTTGAATCTGTCCTTTAAAAGTTTTTTCTGTGAAAAATCTGGATACTTTAACCTTTATAATTCTCCTTTATTTTTCTCCTAAGTATTTTTATAGTAGGTAGCTGTCTGCTGTTGAGTTGCTCTGATTTTGGAGCTTTATTTTAATTTAAAAGTCCTAGAAAGCAGGCTGTCATTTTGTTCACTATCCTATCACCTATTTACATGCCCAGCCAGGCAAGTAATGTATTTTATGTCACTTCTGCAATGACTGACCTCTCTTTGGATGAGTAGATTCATAGAAATGATCTGTTTGAGCCTGAAAATGTAATGGGCAAAATCTGAACATGTTTTTCAGAACCCATGGAATATAGAACAACCTCTTGGACCCACCCATAAAGATTATGTAAGATCAGATGTGCATCGTATTTTATGGAAATATAGATTCTAACCCACCTATGATTCAAGTAAACCTCTTGAAACCATTGTGAAACTGTGCCAAAAATGGAAGTGTTTGTAGCAGCTGTTGAATTGAATGAGTTGGAATGCCTGTTGGGAAAAAGCATGCAACAGCTAGACAAAAATCAGAACAGCTGAGACTAACAACTAGAACAGTCTAAGAGTCCTGGGGTGTATGAAGAGGCAAAATTGCTGGATACATTACAAAGGACAGATTATGAGACACCAGTGAATAGAAATCTATCCTGTTAAAATTATTAGGACCAATTGCAGAGTGAAGTGCTGTTTAACATGCACCAGCTGCTACTGCTTCCCCTCTTGCATGGCATGACACATTCTGGGACCACCAAATTTCCTCTGTCGCATATTCTTGTCAATATCTCCATTCTACTGAACTGCTTTGGGATTTAGCTTTTCTTTTCATAACATCTCTGAGAACCCCTCCTTTGATTTCTCTGGTTATGTCTTTTTGCTCTAGCTCCTTTTCTTCTGTTCTTTGCAGGAGTCAACTTTACAGTCATTATTTACCTTATCAGCTACACTGGGTGATTTAAGGTGTATGATTAGTGTTAAGCAATGAGCTAGGTCTTCAAAAAAGCCTAAGCGTATTTATTTTATAATACATTTTAATCAATCAGTTACAATTTAGAGGCCGTACACATGGAAAAATTTGTGCGGTGGATTCAGCATTAGAAAAACAGATGGCAAAGAAGAAATTGGAAATACAACAGATGGACAATGAATGATATGAAATTAAATAAGGTTTGAAGGATCTTGGGGTCTAATCATAATTTTAAAGAGGGGGATATCTATTAAGTTCATTTTATACTTTTCATACCATATTATCTTTTTATTTATTTTTTATTTGTTTCAACTTTGCTCTTTCAAATAAGATTTTCTTGGCTTGTAGTTTGGTATCTTTTCAGAAATTTTATTTAACTGAAAAAGCATAACAAAATGTGGGTCTCTTGTTATGATAGTTTCATGAAGGACAGGCTAGAAGTTTAGATTTTTCTTGAGCATAAGGACTTAATGCTTAATTTCAAGATCAGACATTATTCTGTTTCAACATTTACCTATGAATACAAGGCATTAAGAAGAAATTCCTCTCTTAGAAATTTGTTCGTTTTAACCTCTGTACCTGCAATTTCTGCAGAGAAAATTTACTGCTACCTAAGTTTTCCCACATAGCTTGCACTTACAGTACACTGACCTGAATAATGCATTATAGCACATGATAGATTTGTCATGGAGCTTTGTTTGCTTTACAGTTGAAGGTATTTAACCGAAAAATCAGTTTAAGAAAGAGTGATGTTGATTTCTTTTCATGATTTAGTTGGCTTTTCTTTTTCTAATGATGAGGTCCATATCACAAGCAAAGATATTAGATTCTGTTTCTGGAGAGAGAAATAGATTAACCACTAAATGAAAATAGACAGTTTTGAATTCTAAAAAAAAACCCCCAAACCCACCAAAAAACCAAACACAAAACCCAACAACAAACCCTCCTTGAATCTGAACTTCAAGACTGTTCTCTAAGAAACTGAATCATAGAAAGAAAAATATATTTTTCATGCATTTAAAGTGAAAGGAAATAATAGTAATAACAACCCCCCCCTATGTCTATGTACACACCGGTGCTCATTTTCAAACTGTCCAAAAGCAGTGGCAAAAAAATTCTCTCCTAAACCAGTATCTCTATGGCTTCTTCTTAAAAGTGACCAAAACTTGATTTATTTTTTTTTTTAGTGTTCTAGAACTTTGTTAATTTCAGACTTTTCTCCTGCTTCTCCTGTCTTTGTGGCACCTCAGTAAACGTTTCTTAAAGGAATAGTTATCCTTAAACAAGAGTTAGAGAAGCATTGCAAAATGATTAATCAGTACGTTAAAGGAGCATGCACCAAAGCATGATTTTATCATGAGTTTAAGGTACAAGCACATTTATAATAGTATTAGGTTATGGGGAAAGCTGAAAAAGAACAAGACATGGTTACTATATGGCTAAGGATATCAATAATTAAACTTTGTAGTGTACTTTCACTGTGAAGTGGATGAGAAAGCTGACTGAGTCAAGTGGGAACATAAACTCATTTCTTGCTTTATGGCAAACGCGCCCTTTACTTTCTGGGATTGGTATACAAAAGCACACGTCAAATACATGAAAAACTGATGGAAGCGTTAGAGAATTTCTTTCCAGGTGGCCTTGAATTAACCCACTCATTTTTAGTGTATTATTTGGTTCAGTGTTTAGAGTGGGGATTGATCTTATTTTCTTGCTCTACAGACTGCCTTTTCTAGATTAGTGTAGGCAGCTGGAATATTTCATTTGAAGCACTGGCAGTTTAATTTCATATAAAAAGATCCCTTTTCTCTCAAGATTCCAGAGTAATAAGTGCATAATTTATTTTTTATTTACCCCTACTTGCTATGGGCTATTTCTTAGAGTTTGAGTTCATGAGATTAGTACCTAAAAAGGCAAAAAAGTGTTTCCAGAAGGGTCAGAATCAGAAAATAAATTAGAGTACGTGGTCATGCAAAAGTAAAACATGGGCTTAATGGAATATGTTTAAGTAGACAGGTCTGCTTACTAACATCAATTTTTCCTACCTTTGCCTCGACAATTTTATTAAAAATCTTGCTTGCATCTGTGAGGGCACATAAAGGTGGGTGGGCAAAAATTAAACTGTAATAAAGTAGCAATACTCTAGGACTGGTTAAAATGTGTAATAAGGAAAGGTTTTGATAAATCCATTAAATAATGCATGTGTATTATCAGGCTCAAAGATAAATATCAAGGATTCATATGAATGGTTAATGATGAAAGTGACTTGCTTCTCTTTATGGTCCTCTCCAGATATGCAGTGGTGCAGTTCCTTGGAGATGCTGTTTCAATCTTCTCTTTTCTTTTGGGTGAAAGGAGGACTGACAAAGCAGGAGCATCTGCAGCAGGAACAGTAAGACTTTTTTGGTTTTCAAAAATTTCCATCCAGGAGGAAAAGCAGCTGCAGAACTCAGTGAAAAAAGACTTTAGGATGGGGGTTGCTGGTTGCCCTGGCTAGCAAGTCTGTGATATGGGAACTGTAGGATGAAGAGTTCAGAGTGTCAGGACACACACTGACTTTTGCCCACCTTCTTTCACCAGTGCCTGTGAAATTCTATCCCATTGAAAACTCATTTTGAGATGAAGAGCCCTGCAGTTTCACTTCACAGAACTTGTCTGGGAGGATATGAAATATTGCTATGACCAATTTAGGACAGTTGTGTAATTTTTTAAAAGTATGCCAGTATTCTACACAAAATGGCATCTATACTGACTTTGTCATGTCAGAAAGTACTTCAAATACTGAGGGCAGTTGGTTGCAGATGTGGGGGCTTTGGAACTCTTTTCTCAAAATTTCCTAATTGTCAACCTGTTAATTTCTTTAATCTATTATCAAGCTCCAGCCTATTTATAATTTGTCATTATGCTATAGCCTATCCCAGTAATGTTTATTTATATATCAGTTGCTAAATTAATATGTAGCTATTGTAATCTTGGAGTTAAAATAATTGTTTCCAAAATCAGATACATTGTTTACAGAGGTACATAGAAAGAAAAGGAAATGTTAAGGAATCTTAATTGTTGTAAGACCAAAAAAACAATTTCACATTTCAAAAAATTCTGTCACAGTAATGAATATGCATAGACAGTATAGACAGGTCTTATTTTACTGGAAAGGTGATAATAGAATCACAATCCAAAGAGAAACTCGAAGTAGTATGTTTGTATGTATTTGTAACTGAATGGTCTAGACAAGTTCTGGTATGTAATTTTGAACTGTTCCATTACATACTTCACTGTCGGCATACACATTCTTACCTGAATCAAAGTTTTGAGAAAAGATAATTCCTTCCAATTTGTCTCATTTTATTAAAACTGAATGGTAATACATTTTTGCATAATGTAAGATTAAATTACAGAACTCTGCCCCAGAATGTTTTGTATGTCAAAGTGCACTTTAAAAATGAAGAAACTAAGTAATGGACTAAAACACTTTTAAAAAAATTCAAATGCATGCTGAAGATGCTCTTTTAGCTCAAAATAATCCCTGTGCCTCAGGTAGTTGTGATGAGAGGCTGCCAATCTAGGAAATATCACACTATCCTGGTTTTATTCTCTATTCAAATCATCTTTATTAGTCAAATCATCATTATTAGTTATTTCCAGAGACAGCACCCTAGACCAAATGGACCTTTAATCTGCCCAAGTTCATCCACAGAATGTCTTTTCTTGGTAGGTCTGTCTAGATGTCTCAAGTCAGAATATGGCAAAGATTCACTTATCACATTAGGACAAGATACTTCACACACCCTGGATGTTTTGTTGAAGAAGTTGTATCTCCTTATTTAAACTCTATAGTTTCTAAATGACATTTTCTATTTTCAGTTTTAAAATAGAGTTTAGATTGTCTCTGAGTAGTAAAAGGAATTCCTATTGCTTTTCATCTCCTGAGTTGTCCAACTGAAAGCTCCTATTTGAAACACATCCCCAGTACGCTGTGTCATTATTACCAAAGCTAAGACCATGAATGATTTTGCATAATGATGGTAATGTACTTCTATGCACTTTCCCACCTTATTCCAACAGTAAATTTTGAATCTGTATATTTCACTCATAAATATTATGCCTTGTTTGACTTCTAATCAAATTTTCATAATTTTATATCAGTCTTTAGGCATGAGCAAAAAGTCAAGACCTTATTAAACAGGAGGAAATCCTGCTGTAAGACCCTGGAACATTGATATTTTGATGACCACAGTGTCTAGGGAGAATGAGACTATGTATGCAAAGCCTGCTGGTAAGGACTAACCTGCTAATAAGCCTACTAGTCAGGCTAGTAAGCTTGACTAGTTTCTTGTTTAAAAGAGAAAACAAAAAATCTTGAAGTATTTATTTTAACTTCATTTTAAATAATAGTTGAATTGTAATGGTTCATATGAACTGAGATTCGGGAATACTTCATAATGATGAAAGCCAGTAAAACACATTTTAAAAAAATAGTAGTTTGGAGAATTTCCCAGCTGCATCTGCTATTCTTATTTATTCAAGTTGGGGGAGAAAATGACAGGTAGGCTTTAACAATTGCTCTGTTTGGGTACAGTGGGTATATAACATTTCCTGTGATATATCTGTGGTAGACACTCCCAGAATGTGTGTATACACATATATATTGCATATATATTCCTGTTCATTAATGAGCCCACTGACATAAACGAAGGAGAGGTATTTTGTGGCATTTCAAGAAAACTAATGGAATCTCTCATGAAATACTGTCATTTATGATTTCTAGGAAATTATATGCATAAGTCATGAAATGCCAGGAATTATGATCTGTTAACCAACCGGAGAAGTTTGATTATTTGATGACATTATCAAATACTATCAAAATCTTAAAGCCATTAGAGAAGGAGAAAAATGGTGATATTTAAGGGGATTCAGTCCATAGGGATTTATACAAGAGATATTCCCCTTGCTGTAGTGACAGATATGAAACACCTGTATTCACACTGCTCAAGACAAACAAATCCTGTGACAGGTTGGCCTCACCTCTACTGCTTATCCTAGTTGGCTCAGCACCTACTCCAGAACCCTTTGTAGCTAACTAGGGGCACTCCTGTGTAGGATAACGTGCACATTGTGGTGGACATTCTCTTCTTCCTCCTACTCTGTATTATCAGGATCTATAACAGAAGCCTATAACCTCCCCAAAGCTGTTTCATTTAGAGTGCTGTGTTTGGATGTTACTCTCTGCTGCCTCTCTACTTGTTTTTTCCTGCTGTTGCTCGTGGACAGGGTTTTATATTGACCACATCACTGGGTGTGCTGCTTCCTCCTTTGCTCTGGAAACCTTACAAAATGAGTTTGAATCCTGCTTGCAAGACAGTGGAGCATAGACATTTTGATGATGATATGCCCTAAGGGTTGTGTGCACACCTTTTAGATGCAGAGAATCACATTTAAGGTGCTATGCCAGGATAAGCATCACAAGCAAGATCAAGTGTATTCTTCTCTGGGTCCCAATACCAGCTGAAAAATGGTCACTGCTGGACCTCTGAGACTTGTCAAACACAGCTTTTACTGGCTCCTGTGAAACCACTCCTCCACAGGTCTGATCACAATTGAGGTCTGAAAGGCTTCAACAGATTGTTGGCCCATGAGAAGTCTTCATCAACAATTTCTCCAGATGCCTTTCAGGACTTTTGAGAGTTGTGGTCATCAATGGGGGAATAAACAGATCAAATACCCCAGCTACAATGTATCCCATTATATCAAGTGAAACATCAGAGACTCAGTAGATTCATGGATAGACCAACAGCTGCCCAGCTTCTGTGTTTGATCCCTGGCTCCTTCAAAATCCTGGTTGTTTTTGGTGTGGGGTTTTTTTTTTTTTTTTGCCATCCTGGCAAATCACATTCTTCTCCTCTGACTGTGTATCAAACCACAGAGTGAGATAGCCACAGGGGTGTAGCCACACCTCAGTTAGATGCTTCCTAGGCTGGTGGGACGGAGAAGAGGTGCCAGAAAGTGATACCTTGGTAAGCACGTGGTGGATGTGTCATCAGGGGGAAAACTAGGGAGAGAATGAAGGACATGAGGCAGGTGGCAGGGTTGTGATTGCTTCTTTACCAGAATGGTGCTCTGGAAAACCAGTAAGCACTGTCTCTGACAGCTGCAGCCCTTGTTTCAAAATTCAGTGAAAGTGAAGGCTTGTTTTTTTCCACCTGAGGAGCAGAGTGCCACTGTGAAAGTAGTACTTGTTCTCTGACCCATGCCGAGGGGATGCCTGGAAGCTTATGTCTGTGAACCGTTGGTAGATCTTTGTCTGGTCTTGATGGCCGTAAATGTGTATGGCTGTGGTTTATCAGTCTCACTTTGTGCCCTTGGCCAGCGAAAACCTGAGCTGTGATGTAGCTTTTTGTCATGCAGACCCATTCTCTGGATGTACAGTCAAGTGAGCTGGTGATGGGAGGCTGCCAGGTACAGAAGCTGTTGTTTCCCTGTTTAGCCTGTGCCCTGCTTGTTTTAGCCTGCTCCCTGTCGTACTTTGTCTGCCCCCAAACACAACCAGTAACCCCTGCCCCCTTTCCTCCTTGCTCTCTGTTCTCAGTCAGATGTAAAGAAAGCTGAGCATTTGCCACAACTGCTTTCTTGTCATGGTCCCAAAGGTCCTGCTCTGGTCACGTATGCCAAGCTGCACTAGACCTCTAGCTGGCAATCACCATTAACAAGGTAGTCTTCAGGGAGATTTGATGTTTACATTGACATGGCTGGCAACGTGTTCCTACCCTGCAGCATCAGCCAGCCTGGCTACTTCCTGTGAAGCAGACGTTTGATCCTGCCAGAGGTAAGACTCCTGGGGCCTCTGCCTTCCCCACACAAATAGATTCCACTGTCCAGGTCTCTTCTGGCTTCAGGGCTCCCCTCTGTGATGGTAAGGGGTCTTTTTTTTTTTTGCTCCCTTTCTTTAGTGAACCGGATGACCTGAAATAGTGACTGCTGGTTGCAGTAGGATCATGGTTTTGTAGGACAGTACAAAGAATGCAAGGTATGTCACCCAGGGAGTGGTATGGGTGTCTGTGATCAAACTGAATTTCAGTGCTGCTTTTGAAGGACTGTCCCAAAGTATAGGATTTGTTTCCTGTAATGGTCGTATACACATTGTCTGCATGGAACAAAAAATGAGGTAACCTCTATCTTGGAAAGTTTTTTTTTTTTTTTTCCATGAGTTAAAGGCTCTCTTCAGAAAACAGTCCAGGAACAAACTAGCATGCATGCAGTGTGCAATATCAGAGAAGTGGGACCAAAGACTGAAATGAGACATTAGCCAAATTGATAGTGTAGACATGGCTATAATTTAGAGAATTTTAAAATAAATTAATATTTTCTATCTTCTAGCAACAGTACTCATTGTTGCAATCTTGTGCCTTCTCACACAGTGCATCTCACATAACAATAATAGAGATAATTATGATAATTATAACAAAAATTAATAATACTTGCCCTTTTTTTCAGTGGATTTTAAAGTGCTTTTCAACACTATCTAATTAAGTCTAACAATATGCTGTGAGGTGGGTAGCAGGTGTTTGTTCATCTTTCTGGATCATGTCACCCACCATAGTAATACAGCTGCTTCTACTTAAGTCTCATTGACTTCTAAATTATCATCATGGTTTTCAGTAGATAATTTTCCTGCATTCTCTGCATAGTGTGTCGAAAAGTGGAAGCCCTTTCTTACATGACTTCTGTTTTGAGAACACTAGAAATTTACATGGAGAGGATTTGTGGCTAGACCTGCCATGACTACATCCAGCATGCTAAGAATGCTAGACATGCTTGCCATGTAAAAAGGTGCAGAGTATTGTGGAAGGGAGGCATGAAGAGCCCCTAGACTATCCAAGAAAGTCACCTCTTAGATGACTCATCTGGATAATGTTTAGTCATATGATCAAGTATTTCCAGACTGGATCCGTAGGGGAAAAAAAAAAAAAAAAAATTAATCTAGGTTTTGATGACACTCATACATACACATGGAAAAAATCCATAAGGAGTCACAGAAAGACTTTTCCTTTTTTTATCTCTCTTCCTTCACTCCTTTTCACCTGCTTCTTTAAGCATGTATGTGTACACTTATTTTCAGATGATAACTGAGAGATTATTCATACTGAGGTAAACTAATCTGGGATGCAACCTGTTCCTCTTAATAATCATGCCATAATCTAGACTCTGCAGCAAAATAAAGGGTTTTGAGAAGGATATGAAATGACAGATGCTTGATTAAATTTTTAAAGGGTAAAGTGGAGGATGTAGCGTAAATTTTCTGAACAGTGTACAGAAGACTCAACACAAATCCCATTATTAGTTTACAAGATATGTGGGTGTTAAGTAATAACAGGATTCCTACACAGACATTTCTAATATACTGCTGTACACATTTACACCCATGCATTCAATGAGTTTAGACACTGAAAACTGGAATCAGTCTTTCAGTTTTTATACACTATCAAAATTAATGTTATTCTTCATTTTCTTAAGTAGTACAGCATGATTTTTAAGAATAGCACCACATAAAAGGTCCAGTTCTAACTCTGGACCTCAGGAAATTAATGATGACAGATAATATGTTATGAACTTTGAATATGGACAGGCCCATATTATGCCAGATCAGTCAAGTATTTTTGCCCAGGAGAGCACTCATGCATCTACCAAGTCAGAAAGCACTGAAATCAGATAGTATGTAAATGAACATTGTCCCGAACAGGCTGAATTTGAGCATATATGTCAGATTTCTGCTGAATTGAGTGTTTATACAGCCATATGAGAGATTTTTCTTCATTGTGAGTGCTGCAAGTTGTAGGAAGAGCAAAGCACAAATGCTCCCATGCAGCTGATCAAAAGAACAAAGGTGCCTCTAGAACATCTGGGTAATTTTGGAACACCATGTTTCCAGAGATTATAGAAGACCAGACAGATAGCTGGCATCTAAAATAGAGAAAAAAATATTGTATGATAACTAACATAAAGATGTAAGGGAATATCAATCAATTAAGCAGTGAAAAACAAGAGTCTCTGGCTGGTATTAACAAAATTGTAAGGATTAGGGATTAATAAGTGTGATGTAGATGAACTCCACAACTGTATAACAAATTTTTTAAATCATTACAGGTTGTATATCTTTCCCCAAAATCTCCACAAAGGCTCAGAGTACCAATGAATATAGATATTAATAATTATTTAAAAATATGGTTTGCCGGTACCTTTGCTAGATCGTAAATGCGTTATAAATTCTTTAGCCTACTTAAAGCAATATTAAGTTTAAAATGGGATATATTTCTAAAACCGTATATATCTTCTTGCTATATGTATTATACTGTTAAAGTACAGTGCCTAAAAGAATGACATTGTAAAGTTGCAATTCAGCCTGGTTTAGTAATCTTCTAATATTTATTGGAGGAAAAAGTGACAAGTGCTCTTCTGCTGATTGCAAAATAAACTACTGTATCGACAGTTTCATAACTGTAATATTGTCTATTACTTTCTAAGATGTCCACAGCAGATAGCTTCTGAAAACACACTCCTTTCCTTCAGTGTGGCCCTAGTGGGGTATTCTGACAGTCCAATCCCAGGACTGTGAGCATAGTGAACTAGTATTTTGATCTGAAAAAGAACAGTATAAGCAGAGTTGTAACTCTTGTCCTGGGCATTAGGAGAGTTTCTGACTTTAGCCTTAATTAGTCTTGCTGAAATTCACTTTGACTTTTGGCAGAACAAAAAGGTTAAGAGGGAAGGGCCACAATGATGGATTTTGCTAGTCCTTGAACTAGAAGAGTTCAATTATAACTCAAAGTATATAATTCAGCTTAAAAACCCCTGTTTCTTTGATTATACACATTCAGATAAATAATTTAGTAACATAGGACCTTTCTGGTAGCAACAATAAAAATATGATTTGGGGTTCTTTACTTTTTAAAAGTTCTTCATCATCTTTAGGTTGTTGGTTGCAGAGCACTGGGAGGCTTCTTTCCAGACATACTGTATTTTTGAGTCAATATGACATGTCTAAGATTTTTCCCTTGTTTATAACACCCTTCCCTCTACAATAAATGGCCTAGGCACTGATACGTGAAAGCATCCCCATTCCGAACAACTCTTAAAGCATTTGCTTAATGTTCTGCATAGGAGTGGATTAAGCATACGTTTATGAGCTTTCAGAATTCAGACTCAGTACCCAGCCTAATACCTGAAAGAATAAAACTCCATGTGTCATTAACCTTCCTATCCTGCTCCCATAAAAAAAGAAGATCTTAAATGATCAATTTAAATTGTGGTGACTGGCAAAAGATATAGGATTAGAAATGAAGCCAATGACAAATTTAATGTTAGAAACTCAATGTAAATCATTCAGGGTTTTAACAGAGTTATGATACATGTTGTCAGAGGAGATCATAACAGTCATACTTCCAACAGAGGACTGAAGTATACCTTTTTAGTTAGCTGTTATATCCCTTTTATTAAAAGTAGTAATGTGAGCAATCTCCGATTCCTTTAGAAGTGTTAGAATGCAGAAAGAGAAATATTAATTTAGAAGGCAGAAGTTTTCACAAGAACATAAATTATTTTAGTCTGTGAAAAATATATAGCCTGCCTGAAACAACCACATAGAGCTGGGGTTAGACCTGTTTGAACAAGTTACTAAAGAATATGATTTCAGATGTAATACGGAGCTAAGGAGATTGTAGTTCTAGTTTTAATCTCTTTTTCTTGCATTAGTTTGTACTACCATCTTGCCCAAATTAAATGAATATAAATTTAAACTAGGAATGTAACTCAGCAGTTGTACATTTAAGCAGAACGATGTGGGACATAATATAAAATAAGTCCAAAATGTCATATGATTTTACCAGAATTCATAAAGTGGGACATGGTCATTTACTATATACTATTGAATGTAATTAAGTAAATTCCTTTATAGACCAATTAAAAAATCTTTCTATCAGGGTTTTTTTTCCCCTTGCTTTTCTTTTTGAACTAATTTCAGAAGGAACTTAATCCTTTTTTTAAATTTTATTTCCTCATTTTGTATTAGAAATAATGTATAACATGTATACAGTGTACTACCTTATGTGGTATTTTAAACTTTTGTTTACTTTATTCTTTATTCTGTTTCTTTTCTTTGTTCTGATATCTGTATATTTATGAAATCACACTTTTCTCTTTGCCTAATGTAAAAGCCCTCTCCATCTCAGTCATGTTTTATACTTTTTCTCAAATCTTTTTCCTTTTTCCAGTGTATCTTGGTGGTGTTATTAATTGCCACTGATGATAACTATGGCTATCATATGTGGGAGCATTAACTGTTTTGCAGTGTTCACAACTGAAGCAGGCTTATCAAAGGAGATATGTAAAGAACATTCCCAGTGTTACTTAAGCAAAGAATAAATGAAAGGGTAATAGGTGCTAACCTTTTTATAAGGTAGCACGTAAGCATGTGATGTGACCATGTAAATATGCATTTATATAATTCTTTCCTGTCCACCCATGAAAAACCAGGAAGCTCAGAGTATCTTAAACTATTGCTTTTGCCAGCTTTTATACCCCTTGAGTATACAAGATTTGCCCATAGCTGCTTTCTAGCTTCAGCCTGGGCCTATCCTGACCTTCTTTTAAGTTGTCTCACTTCCTTCAGTGAGTTGGTTTATTCATTTTTATTTTAGAAATCTCTATTCCTTTAGGAAATCTGACTACAAAAGAAAAAAAAAAGCAACTCACAAACCCACATGAGAAATTCAAGTACCACCTCCATGTTCTTTGTCTTCAAGGCTGCTGTTTCTTTGCGACTGGACTTTTGCTTATCTTATTCTGATAGGGAAAGCAATTAGCCAAAAAAAGAATTTTAATAATAACGTAACCGGATAGCACTGCTTTCTCAGTGTCAATGGCAATATTCCCTGATACAGCGCTGTCTGATTTTTTTGTTATTTTTGTTTGAATTCATAAAAATGAAGGCTATATATATATTAGATGATTTAATATGACATTCTGTATGATAAAGCCATCTGTTTTTATGTACCTAGCCCAATATTAGTTTCCATAACTTGTACACAGCAAAACCAGGTTTTCCAGAAGGGCTGTTATACTTGATTGGAAATCATCATGATAGAGAAAATCCATAATTTTGCATAGTAGCTTGTTCTGATACATAACTATTTCACCGCCAACTGTATGTGCCTAAATCCTTATCTAATGCACCTAATTCTAGCATCCAACCACAGCTTCTTGGCACAACTCTTCACTAGAGTAAAAGGTCATTCTTATTTATCATTTTCCATCAGGAAGTATTTATGACCAATTACCAGTCTTTCAATATTGTAGTCACATGAATGTATGAGACAGTTCTCTAATACATGTAAAGCATTTTTTTTTCACTTGTCATTTGTGTGACATGTATGCCTTGTTTTCAGTGTCCATTTTGAAACCTGGGCAGGTGTAACTGGACATAATTTTTCATTGTCACCTTCACCACCATTATTTATGGAGATAAAATTGCTGAATTAATTCTACTCACTATTCAGCTATTTATGCATTAAAAGATTGTATTAATTCTTTTACCAACCATTCTTTATTGTAATTTTTTAAGTTGTAAAATTGTGTTGAACTAGTTATCTCTTTTCAAATCTAGCCTATTTTCTGAGTACCTGGTTTGCAGCATATAGCATCCCACACCATAAATACAGTCTGCTTTTTTTTTTTGGTAAGATATAAAAATAATACACTTTCTTGACTGGATTAATCATACAAACTAATTCGCAGTCCAAAATAATTCCTGCTAGGTACAATGCAACTGCTATAGAATGCAATAATCTGTAAGATTTTAGAAATTTATAATGTTCTTTCACACATTTCTCATATGGATGTTCTGGAAAATCATTTCCCCTAACAGTTATTATAAGAAGATAACTGAGGATTAACTCAATCTCTCCTTCAGTTCTTTTTTGGAGTTTAATTCTATTCTCAGATATGTCTGTGTCTTTAGACAATATTATGGAAATGGAAATGCATTTTGCATTTCAGCGGTTATACTAAAATTTGATCTAGTCACTACTACTGCTTCCATTCACTTCATGTAATGAACTTCTGAGGAATTTCTTGGGGGGAAAAAACTATAGCAGTATACCCAAGAAGAATCAAGGCATCTGCTCTGGAATCAGCCACAGATGGGTATGTATGAACCTTCAGTGTTTTTTGTGTAATGCTGGAGGAGAAAAGAGTGTCATATCCAGCTTTCCCAGACTTGTATTTCAGCCTTGTTATGACAGAAAACAGCTCAACTGGAGAGGCAAGTCTCTTTTGAGACTTACATGCTAAATGGAACACAAAAATCAACAAACTTTGTAGCAGTGTTTGAAAATATACTGAAAATACTATCATGTTGCTTGGGGACTTCCTGAAAACAAGGGCTAAATGTGTCCTTAAAGTTAATTTGTTAGACAATAGAGCTGTCTTGCAGATCTAAATGTCATCTGTTTGGTTTAAATGAGATTGGACTGACTGCATAGAATTGGTGATTATGCCTGTGCAAATGGGTGTATCACAGGAAGAGCAGCTCCTCTTTTGTAAAGTGGTGGCAGAAGGCTATTAAGGAATTTGCTAATAGTTCTCATGTTTCAGTATCAAACATCTCCTATAGCTTGAACTTTGTGCTTGTATGCAGTGGTTTTCTGTCTTTATGTCAAATCAGAGATACCAATTCATGTGCATAATTCCTGGCATTTCCATGCTTTTTGCTTCTAAGTGCATAGGTTCCTCTCAGTCACCGTATCTGTCATCTTTTTGATGGTAACTACACCCTATAGCATTTTTTCTGTATTTGTATGGAACTGACAAACAAGACTTACATTGCATAAGAGACCCTGAAGTGAACACGTTATGGAATTATGACTTTTTCTTACAGACCAATCTGGTTTTAATTTATTTTTGGTGCCTGATTACAATCAGAGCTGAGATAACAATGTATACAAGTTTTCTATTTCACAACTTCCACAGTTTATTTAATTTGCAAATCACAGGTAATCAAAATCATGTGGGTTTTTTCAAATATATTTGCAATTCACAATGTTACACTGAATAGTATTTGTAGGTTTTTTTCTTTCTTTTGAAATATTCTTTTTTTTCCAGCAGTGTCATTCAGCCACATTGCCTGTACAATATTTTGTTTGGAATAGAACATAGCACTTAAATACAGAATTCTGATATAATTAGGAAGAAAAAAAGCATTTTTTAATATATTCTGCACTATTTCCTTTTAATTTTCCATTGTAGTCTATATTTGTGCTATCTTATTTTACAAAAATATCCAAATAAAGTAAAGAAAATAAAATAAACAACATAAGAAAGCATATTCAAAGAAATTCTTTGGAAAAATGTATTAGAGATTCATATGTTGAACAGTGTGTCCTAACTGAATTCTGATATCATCAAAGAACCTAAAGTTCTTTGGATGTAAATGTGGGACTCAACCAGTTATATAAGCTGCACAAGTGGGAGCTGCAGCAGTCAGTTGTCAGCTCAGTGAATGAAGAAAAATTCAGTTTCAGAGGAAAGCAAATAATCATTTAATCAGAAAATGTCAACAGAAAAAAGAACTTAATTTTTTTAAGCCATTAGTAGTTTAACACAAACATTTAGCCATTCCTTGCTATCATTTAATTCCTTAACTTTTTTTTTTTGCTCATTTTTATTTCATTTTTTTGATATGGAATATAACTGTTAGAGGAAACACGAGGCAAAAGTATGCTATCAAATACAAAAAATGAGGTTGCAATATTAATGAAATATTTAGTGCAGTAGTTGGTGATTTCAGTAAGAAAGCAATGTATGTCTGTCTCTCTTCCAAGGTAACATACCAAAACAATGGACACATCTAGTCCAATGCCTTGAGTCTAAACAATCCTTATACAGCTGTCATCCATAATAATTGCCGTGAGGCAGTACTGAAGCAATAGTCACTATCAAGAGTCAGATAATAGCAGAAAAAGTTGGGACCCCTGAATATGACAGTACATTGCAGTAAATGCTTAAGAACTGCTTGCATTTTTTCGAGAGAGCTTTATTTTACAAGAGCACATTTAACTTTGGCACATTTGAAAGAGCTTGACGTTTTGTAAAGATGAGCTGCAGACATGAATGCAAGATACGTTCTGTTCACATACATTTATGACTCAATTTAAATCTCCACTTCCTTGTATCCTGTATAGGTGCTTATTCCATGGCATAGAGAGTGTAGTAGTACAAGTATGATTACATTTGGTAGCATTTAACACCTGTTTTGCCTAAAATAAAAGGTTTTCCAGATGGAAGCAATAGAAAATCAATCTGAAAGGCAAAATTATTCATTATTGGAATTAATTTATGGTGCTGTTTGATGTCACAGCTAAGCTAGTGGCTAACAGCTGCCAGAAGGAGTGATCCTGCTCTTCATTCCTCACCTCTGGCCACGCAATTTTGCCTATCCATGTGCTCCGAGAGCATCAGGCTTCAGAGCCTGCTTGTCAAGATAGTAAACCAGGAGAAAATAATTCATGCTTTATTATTCAAAATATCTTTCTGTAGATTTTTGGATGACACATTTTCTCTCAGTGGCAGCTGGCTGCTAAATTGGCTAGCAAACTGTGTCCTTGGTCTGGATCAGTAATTGTCTATCTGACTGTATCGAAGTGAATAAGGTGTGTTTAAAACAGGTGAAACACCTAAACAAAAGCATAAAAGCAAGCAAAATGCTTGCTGTTATGTAAATGCAGACTGTAAAGCTCTTATTCAGTACTGTGAAAACTCCTTTTTTGCACCCGGATGTGTATGTTACCACTACCACATGACACAGAGCTCACACAGCTAAGTCTTGTCCATGCAAAAAGGCCACCCTTCCAACCAGACTTTTCAAAACCTTGTATCGGAAAAGACTTCACTCAGATCTAAAGAAAATGATTATATAATGAATATTTCCAATTAATTGACATTTTTGGTGCTTGGGTAACTTCAGGCTATCTATCCCTAAACAAGGCATAGGGTTATTTACTGATAAAAGAAAATTAGTTGAAATTGATCTAGAACAATTTTATGGGAATGAATCAATATTCCTATCTAAAAGTGAAAAAAAATTACCCCCAACATACTACAATATTGTGATTATAACAATAGAAGAATTAATCGATATATTCAAAGGTATTAATAGTAATTCATATGGATGAAAAACTCTCTGGCAAAATTCTTCATGAAAGACTATTATGGAAACCTTGTTTCTTATCCTTCAAAAGCTGTTTTCAATGTTCTGTATTGTGAATATTTCATTTTGACATCAATGGACATTAAATTATGTAGGTGTGAGATTGGGCCTGAATGTTTAAAATAAGAGGCAATGTATGTGTAAGAGCTAAGAAACTACTGTAATACGCAAAGAAAAGTAAAAAAAAAGTGGTGCATTTTTAAAAATATGGTACAAGGATGATGGAAGAGGACCCAATATTTAAAATTTGATGTCATTCGATATATTTTACAAGATCTGGAATGTAATGAATAGAAAATTTAATAAAAATGTAGGTAAAGACAACTAGAAGAAATTTTGAGTTGTGTTAGAAAAATCACTGACAAACATAACTGAAATGTTAACTGAAAAAATAGTCAATTTGTTTTTGATAAATGCATGAAAATACCCAACAGCAGCAATAATTTGGTCTACTTTTACAAGTTCTTATATTACAAAAATAGGGCCACTAAGGGGAAAAATAACCCCGACAAACAGATATGGAAATAGTTTCATTCAGTTCAGTAAAAAGCTATCCTTGATTTATGGTGATGATATAACATAAATCAAAATAAATATGTGAGAACATCAGCACGCTTTAAAAAATAGCATAGAAAATAACAATTAATGTTATAATTCTGTCATGCATTCATGGCATGTAGACACCATGTTCTATTCATTTCCAGTTTGATAGAATCATAGGAAGTTTTGGGTTGGAAGGGACCCCTAGAGTTCATCTAGCCCAACCCCCCTGCAGTGAGCAGGGACACCGCTAACTAGATCAGGTCGCTCAGAGCCCCGTCCAACCTGGCCTTGAATGTTTCCAGGGATGGGGCCTCCACTACCTCTCTGGGCAACCCGTGCCAGTGTTTCATCATGCTTGTTGTAGAAGTTTCTCTACTTCAAAAATAAAGATGGTTTAGGGACAGATTATTAGAAAACTGGTAACACTCCTCTGTAAGCAGAAGGTGGGAAGATTTCTTCAAAGGGATGATTAAGACAAGAATTGGTGTAAAAATAAGTGACTACAAAAAGATGTTTTTTCTAGATTGTGTTATCGTTTCAACATGAAATCAAAACCAAGCAGTTCAACATTTGTTGCTTTAAAACTATTGCTGACTTTGTCCATTATTTATTATTTTTTCTAGTAGGTCTTTTGCTCCAAAATGTTTCCTAAAGATGATTTATTTCCCTCTGTACCTTCTTCCAATGTAAGTTCTTCTAGTTGTTTTTGGTTTTATTTTTTAATCTTTACCATAAAACTAAACTGATTTTATGTATTTACCTTAGGTTTTACTTTTTATTCACCATAGGTGTATTTACTCTTAACCATTTTCAGTACAATTTTGTTTTGCTTTTGAATCTTAAGTCTTTAAACAGTGCCTTGTGAAAATATTTTGCCATCTCCTGCTTGTTTGCAATTTTTATTTGCTTGTTTTTAAATAATTGTCAGTTGCAGCTTTAAGACCCCACAAATACTTCAAGCAATGATAATCTTCATTTTAATGTCGAAAGAATCAAATATAGTTTTGAAATTAATTTTATTTTTCATACATAGTGACTTTCTCATGTTTGTGCTGAGTTAAAATACAGTAGGATCAAATTTTAAGGTATTGATTGTCACCACCCGTTGTCACATATTTTTAACTTGTCATATTGTAGTTATAATAAATGGCTGTGCTCTGTTCTCTTCTATTTTGTTCATAATTCAGGCAAAATATTTGGGATACAGAATTTCAAGCATGAAGATAGTTTAAAAAATGTGAAAACCTAATTCTGATACATACTTTTAAAGAACTCACTCACTATGCCAGATGCATGTAAGTATTAAGGGAACAAACATAAGGAAAATCCTTGATCTGAAAATTCTGTATTTTAATTTTTCTTTTGCTTATCAATGTTTTGTAAAGACTACAATTATGCACAATTAGTTGCAGTAAACACAAGCGTCAATTAATACAAGGGGATTTGAATTTTAGAGTGCATTTGTTTTTGCACAGGAGAGATTGCATGTAATAACCACTGAATTTAGTGACCTTTTAAAGATAGGAAATTAAACTTGTTTTTCAATAGATTTATAGTTTGAGTATCAATATTTCCTGGTATTTTTCCACAGTGTGTAAAAACAGACACGCAGGCATTGGAGACTGGGTTGTACATATCCAAAGACAGGACAGAAATGGAAAGCAGGGACCTGTCCCCAGTTGAGTAGTGGATGTGAGCTGCCTTCTTGGAACACTCACCCTTCAAAATATTGAACACTTTGGGTAGCTGCTATACGAATTCCACTTCCTTTGAAGAAAGGACTAGTTATGGTCTTGCATCAACTCACAGCAAAATGTCTGCTGCTTGTCTTTCTAAATCCATGTGTATTTTGTTATTAATTTTTGTTAATTTCAAAGAAAGAAAAATCAAGGTTTGGCAATAATCTGGTTGAGCTGGTGTATAGAGCCCTGGAGCAATTCTGATAATAAACCAGTGATACTGCTGTGACAAGTAAATATAGGTAGCAGTGGTGAGCAGAGAATTGCGTCTGGGTTAGGTCTTGGCTTGATTGTTTTGGAACATCTCTCCTGATATTTGGCTCAGGATATTTTTTTTTTAAGTAAGGACACCTTTTCTTATTTTTACCTATTTTTTAGCCAGACTTTTTTTTGCAGTTTATTTCTATATGTAACAGTACAAAGATCCGATTTGGTTGGACTTTAAGCTATTGTCTTCTAATTTTTGAGGTTCATGTCAAGTTTATTGCTATTTTGTCTAAGATGAGATGTAGATATAACTTTTGAAGATGGGATTCTCTGTTTGAGAATCTTAATAGATTTGAACACTAATTTTCTGACATCCCTTACATACACTGCAGGGGAGTTCTTTGGGTGATTGTGTGACACAAGAAATACCAGTACGGGAAAATTCTGATATTTTCCATCTCAGTTTTTTTAATGTATATTTATTTTGTAATATAAACATATTTAAGAATTATCATTAAAATCCACATTTATCACACAAGCTTCACCCACATCAACAAAAAAGAATTCCCCACATCAAAATCAAAATAACATCATCACGACACTGAATGCAAGTGGACAATTTACACAGAATCAACCTCTCGTCCCTTCACCACAATTACTACAGAAATTCCCCAAGATCATTCCACTTTTCACTTTTTAGCTGTGTTCAGTCTATGTTTTGCCTTGTATGTCTCCCAATTACTATCCTTATCTCAAATTCCTCATACCCCATGCTGGGTGCCCAAAAGGACTGTGGTGGGTTGACCCTGGCTGGATGCTAGGTACCCAACAAAGCTGCTGTATCACTCCCCCTTCTCAGCTGTACAGGGGAGAGAAAATATAATGAAAGGCTTGTGGGTCAAGATAAGGACAAGGAGAGATCACTCAGCAATTGCTGGGCAAAAAAAGACTTGACTTGGGGAAATCAGTTCAATTTATTACCGATCATATCAGAGTAGGGCAATAAGAAATAAAATCTGAATTTTAAAACACCTTCCCTCCACTCCTCCCCTCTTCCTAGGCTCATCTTCACTCCTGAATTTTCTGCCTCCTCCCCTGCAGTGGTGCAGGGGAATGGGGGCTGCAGTCAGTTCATAACATGTTGTCTCTGGGCTCCTCGCTCTATGGGGCCACAGGTCATGCCAGGAGCTTCCTCCAGCCCAGGCTTCCCATGGGGTCACAGCCTCCTTTGGGCATCCACCTGCATTGGTGTGGGGTCCTTCCCAGGCTGCAGGTGGGTATCTGCTCCACCATGGACCTCCATGGGCTGCAGAGGGATGGCCTGCCCCACCAGGGGCTGCAGGGGAATCTCTGCTCCGGCACCTGGAGCACCTCTTCCCCCTCCTGCTGCACTGACCAGGGTGTCTGCAGGGCTGTTTTCTCTCACCTCTTTGCGCTTCTCTCTCTCTGGCTACTGTTCCTCAGTAGGGTTTTTTTCCCTTCTTAAATATGTTATCCTAGAGGTGCTACCACTGTCGCTGATGGGCTCAGCCTTGGCCAGTGGTGGGTCCACCTTGGAGCCAGCTGGCATTGGCTCTGTCAGACACAGGGAAGCTTCTGGCAGCTTCTCACAGAAGCCACCCCTGTAGCCCCCCTGTTACCAAAATCTTGCCATGTGAACCCAATATAGCAGTACAGCAAGTACAGTCTTCGTCTGTAGACATTTAAGATGAAGAAAACTTGGAAATTGGAACAGATAAGAGAAAAAGGTTAACACAAACATTTTGGACAAGATCCACATGATGGGGTGACCCAGACCCAGTGCAATCCACAATTACAAAGTTAATTTTACCATGTTTGAATTAGCAAATCTTGCTGTTTTCCACTACAGAAGGAGCTGAGGACTTCATTCTTCTCAGGGGACCAAGTTCTAGACCCTTGTTCAATATTAGCTGTATTGGGACATAATTAATAAAATAGGTAAAAATAATACTCTAGCTATGCACTTTACTGAGGTATTGAATGTAGACTGTACTCAGAAATACTAATTCAATTAGACACCCATGATACATAATTTATTCAGCATAAGGTCAACAAAGTTACAGTGATAAGCTTTTATTAGAAAAAAATCAGCATTCCTGTGAAAAACTGCTTCTCATAAGATGTTCCTATGTGAACTGTGGCAGTAAAACTCAATGTAATCCATTTTCTCAGGATGTAGATTTGACTCTTCTGTTATCTAGAAAGAGTTGTAAACTCTTCCTTACCTGCTTCCAATAGCAACGCTACCTCCTGGAAGTTATTTGAAACTCACTGAACCTGTATGAAGGATTCCTCTTTGAAATCTGAACAAAAATTAGAGTATTCCTGTTCTGTGCCGCTGCAGAAAAAAAATAATAACACTGAACAGTTAAGGTGCAAAGAGGTAATGGATATATCATCAAATGTATTACAGGCATCTTTTTTTAAAGGATTTGCTCTGACATTACTAACATACAAGGTCCTAAAGAATCAGGAAATAGGCAGGGCAAATCTTAACAATAGCATCCTTTAGTCACACAAAGGATATGTCTCAGTATTTTATTCATATTAGATTAATGTTCCCTGTCTTAGGGAACAACCTAATTGAAGACAAGCAAAATAGCTGTAATGACTTCCAATAAAAGAAGAAAAAATGAGAGCAATAGGGAACACAAAGAATAAATGCTGGTTTCTTTGCCTAACTGCGTGTTTCTTTATCAGCATGGATATATCATCTTTAAAGGCAATAATACATTGAGTCAAGTATCTCCTTTGTAAGTAAATGAAATTTAAAGAATATTATTCTCTAAAATCAATGTATCTTGTCTTCTTATGCCTTAGACAATTTAGTGCAAATTATTCATGGGCAAAGGGGCTTTGTTTAATGGTTGGAGGATTCTCTTCAGTTCATAATGAATAACCTAGAAAATGTATAGGTGGGCTAGTGAGCAATCTTATCAAGTCCGCTGTAACCAAAAAAAGTATTTAGACCAGTTAATTAAAAGAAGTCATTAAAGGTGTATACTTGCAACAAGCAATTATTGAATAGAAAATAGCCTTAGACTGTAATTAAGTTCAACTATTTCTCCTGTTTACCAAGATTAATTTATGTCTCCTTGCTAGCATAATATAACTTAAAAGATTTCTAATTTGACACCGTATTTTAAGACGCAGTTATCATCATAAATTTCTATTCATAACAGAATTTCAATTTTCCATTATATTTATTATAATAATAAATTAAACCCCATGTCTTTAGCTATGGTTTAATAATTTTTGTTTCACCAGTGGATGCTGTAGACCACATGATTTTATTACTGTTGGAAATTGAATTCTGAAACTTAGTTTTTTCAGGATGAAGAAAGCTAATGCTGAATATATAACATAGTAATGCTGAACATCAGAGGCTTTTTAATTTTGAAAATATTGACCTCATATAATGAATTATGTAAGTTAGGTGCTTTTCTACAGGATTTGTAATTTGCTGTTGTACAACTTTGATATGATTCTTATTAAAATTCTTAGAAAGGTTTGGAACAGATTTGGAGGTTACTGCCTTTGAGCCCTTCAGATTCTCTTATTGAGTACGGTGTTAGGGTTATTAGGGGGGGAAGGATATTGGTTTTGCATAAAATGGCACTGGTTTAGTCCAGAAAACCACCGATACTCCTCTCTCCTCACGAAACTCAACAAAGCAGACCAACAAAAAATAAATAAATGAAAACATAAACACGTGCTTAAGACATACTTCCCAGGGCCACTAGGAAATTGCCTCAAGTTAGTTTTGACCGGAGCAAACTATGAAAAAAAAAAAAAAAAAGGAAATGGAAAATGCAATAAGGAAAAGTGAAAGTGTGGGGTATGATCTAGAGAATTTGTTGTATGGCATGAAAATACCTAAACAGCCTTTTTGCACCTCCTCAGAAGCACTGATAATGTTGCAAGCTGTTCCAATACCAGAAACATCTTGTTTGTAATACATTGTAAAAATATCAGTGCTCCTGAGTAATAAATACCTGAGATTACCCCAGCCCTCTTGTTCATTCACACCTTTGAAGAAGACACTAGTGCAGAGCAATGCTGAGAGAAATATTGCTGGTGTCTTGCTGCCACTTAGACAGGAGCCTTCAGTGGCTGAGCTGAAAGGAAGGGTGCAGACATGCTGTGAGCCAGTACTGTAGAGTCTTCTCCTGACTTGTCAGTTTTGCAGAGGATTTTTTTGGGTTTTTTTTTTTTCATTCTGTAATCCTAGGCTCAAGTATGAGCAGCTGTAATGCTTTCATTTGCTCAGTACTTCTGTGATGTGGTATTACTAGTATACTTAGCTCGTGAATAGGCAAACCATTAGTATTCCTTTTCCTCTTGGGGATGGAACTGTAGAAACATCTTTAACATTTACAGTTTGATTTATTACCTTATTAAGCACATTTACTGAGGCAACTCTTGAATTTTTGTCAGAATTCAAGAAAATTTTGATAAATTTAAAAAGTTTGCCTGCTCTGAAAATGGTCTTTTTTAACTGAATTTATAAAACAAGTTATAAACTGTACATGGTCATTCAGGAAACTCTTTTTTTTCTTAACAATTCTTAGATTGTTGTCTTCTGTTATTTTTGTTTTGGTACTGGACTACTTACACATTTCTAAATACCAAATTAACTCCATAGTAAGATAAATATTTTACACTCAAATGGCTTCTTTAAACTTATAATCAGTTGTAATGCGGCCACTGTCTTACGTATCGGAATATAAAATATTTTATTGTTTGCATAGCACTGATATTAAGATATTATTACTAGTTATCTAAATTTACATGAATTTACATTACATTAATGTCTCTAAGTGTACTGCTTGCGAGGTTTATGGTATCTTTGAATATTTGAGTATTTGTAATTTTTTCACCATTAAGAGAAAACATGAATTTGCAATAACCAAAATATCTTCCAAAGATAAAAGAATCCCTTAATGTTAATTAAATGGATGCTCTACAGTGCCTTTAAAATAAGATATCCTCTGTTATATACTGTTTCATATGGTTGTTTTAAAATAAAATCTTTTTTACTTGGTATATAGGGGGAAAAAACCCCCTGCTTTTACAATAGTGTTTATGGCTTTGGGTAACATATCCCCCAAATATTATTTTTCTCTGAATTATCCATAGTAAAACCTGCTTGAATTTTCACAAGTACTCTTACTTGAAATAGAACTACTGAATAAATATAATAGAAAAAAATGGGGCTTTTTTATAGTTTTGTAAAAGATAATCTCAGTGGTCTGATTCCCTTTTGATAAAAGGGTTTTAGGATTACGCGCTATTATTTATACCACTTACTGTTTTCATTTAAAGATAGCTTGTCAAACATTCATAAAAAGTAACATGATCTGTACTTATACATGTATTTCAAAACATGGTGCGCAAAACGTTATATGATGTTATAGTGCAATAGAAGCTAGAAAGTGTCTTTTATTTCCTTTGTAAACACATTTACATCAAAACAAATACAGTTTATTGCCCAAAGGCATTAACGCCCCTTCAAAATGATCGAAACCTCCCAGGTTGAAAGAAAGTATGTCCCAAAATTTACTGTAGTTATCTCAGTGATTCCTGTTAATGAAATAACCCCCACAAAAGATAAGAATTTTTTTTTCCTCAGTAGCCATCTTAGATACAAAATTGATTGCAATCACTCTTTAACACTTGGTAAAAATAGAAACAAATTTGTAATAACTTGATGTTAAAAGTGCTGATCAAGGCCTGTTCACAATAGTTATTAGGATAATTTCTGGATAAATTTTGGAGTGTATAGTAAGAGAAAATAATATTTTAGACAATGATAATTGATATATTGATCATTAATCTAAGGATATTAAGAGTACATTTCATTTTAAGTGTTTTACCTGCTCGGTCATGTGTATGTAATGTGAATTGGTAATGCATCTGCTATGCTAGATCATGTTACTGAAGAGGTTATAATCCTTATACTATTTGTCCTATCCAGGAAATTTACATAATTTTCTCACCCCAGGAATTTAATTTCTGTTTAATTAGGTATAAGTTAAACATGTGCCATGTAGTTTCTCCAGTTAAGACTGGAATGTACCATTGTAGTTATTATATCAGCACTGCTTACATTCAAAAGATGACTGCTTCTTCTGTAGCATACCAGGCATAAAATCTTTGAAGCCAAGCCAAAAGGGGATATGATGGTATGACTCCTCTTTCTCCATTTGGAGAGGTACCAATTCACTGGACACCAGAGCACGAGCATGAGCACTGCCTCAGCTACGGTGCGCATTCCCATTTTATCCAAACATAATAAGGGCACAACATACAGTTATTTTTGTACTAAAAATCAACTTCTTATGTCTCAGGATGCTTAAAATAAAAATACAGTAGGTCTTTAACAAAGCAATTTTGAAAGTAATGCACAAAATTTCTGTTTTGGACCATAGAAAGAGTAACTGTTAATGCCTCTGAATTGAAACAATGGGTATGAATGGCAAGGTCACTTCCAGGATCTGGAAAAGTGCCTGAGTTCACAATGTCCCAACCTAAAGCCAATTCAATTTTCTGAATTTGTTAGTCTGTGTAGACCTATTTTGTATGAGATCTGACATTGGCAGGAAATTATATTCCAATGAAAATGCATTTCAGTTAAGATTTTTCTAAGAGGCACATTAAACCAAAGCTGCAAAGCTGTTTTCTTTTAGCATTGTAAGACAAAATTTAATGCACAAAAATGTGGAAAATAAGTACTTTTCCCTGCTAATGTATGTATTTTTTAGCTGTCTCTTCCTACAGTCGTTAAAGCAGTTTTAATTACCATATTAAAATAGCTTGCTAACTGGAATCTTTATAATGGTTCATTTAAGTGGTATACATTTTTCTTAATGCATAAGACCTATCTGCTGAGCAGACAGACAAAACTGAAATCATCAATAGAGTGTAATTTCTTGAATCTTGAAAATATGTCTAGAAGACAAAAAGAAAAAGTGTTTCTGTCTTTATATATAAAAAAGATGGAAGCATATATCTATTACATGTAATATATAATGTATAATTAATGTATAATATAGTATATAACGGATAGTATGTAATCAATGTACAATATATACGCTTATAATAATAATAATGTATAACAGTGCTGGGAAGAGTATAAGGATGCGGTCTGGTTGTGTAGGAATGGGGTCAGGAAGGCCAAGGTGCAGCTGGAACTAAACTTGGCTAGGGATGCAAAGAATAATAAGAAGGGTTTCTACAGGTATATCAGCCGGAAAAGGATGGTTAAAGAAAGCGTACCCCTGCTGATGAGCGAGACCGGCAAGCTGGTAACAGCAGATGAGGAGAAGGCTGAGGTA